>NW_028245087.1:0-50583 GCF_964263255.1 Lissotriton vulgaris
CAGCCACAAAGGCAGAATTATCTCCCATTTAAACGTAAAGTAAGTCAAGATAGAGGTGAGTCCTATAAGTCCTAAAATGCAAATATCAGACAAAATACATGTGAATATCCAGTATCACAGGTCTGTGTGTAGTGAACACTAGAAAGGGCAATATCAATGACATGATATCAAATAATATTACAGTGAAACCCATTTGTCAATAGCTAAAAGTACACACACTCATAAGTTATGTGTGTTCTCTTTGCACCACATTGTTATAAGGCCATTCCCCTGCATCACCTGGTCAACCTTCATATGCTTTTGCCGATTGAAACCACTTTTATTCCCTACTGCCTGAGGTCCTGATTGCAAGTTTTTTTGCAAAGAGGGGCTTGGTCCGCCCTGCCGCCACACCACCAAACCCGTGGTCACACCACCGGCCAGACTACAAGTGTTTCTCATCTCAAGCAGGCTTTTGTTTGACGTTCCTACGGCGGTGCCTCAGAAAGTGGGTACTGCAATCAGAACGCCAAAAACAGTTCTGTATGGCATGCACTGTAAATTCCATGCCACTCAGGAACCTGGGTGCATGCACAGAAGGGGCACATGTTGTGCCCCCCTGCATGCACCCCATGGCCCAGAGGCACAAGGTGGCCTTCTAGGGCCCTTTTTGTTTCTTATACGGTATGGTTTTCATGGAGAAAGATCCACAATGAAAACCGTGGTGGAGAGGAAACTCGTAATATGTTTGGCGTAGGGCTGCAGTCCCGGCAAGCATATTGCAGCTTTAAGACCGCCGCAACACCATCAGCGAGTCTGAACTCGATGCCTAAGCACCCTCAGTTTGCTTGAATAGACAAATATTTTGTGACGGTTTACACAAAATGCACGTAGACAAAAACACTGGCCTGGGTAGCTGTTTTATTTACTTTTCTTGCGTGATTTCAAAACACTTTCAGTGTTCTCTCATCACAAAGACGTCAGCTTCTGGGAATTTAAAAAAAACAACATGCAGATAGATGTGTATGTCCGCTATCTTGTGTTAATAAGAGCACGTGATGAAAGTGGATCACACTACGGCAGGCAGTGAAATGGCACAGTGGGGTGCCACGTTGGTGAGTGTCAGCTCCTTCGCACCAGAGACAGCGCTACCATTCTGCACATCTGTGATGTTTGCCTCAACCCTTCCCTATTTAGTAATCATATCATTCAGCAGACAAAGCCAGTTTTCACTCGTAAACCCTGATCATGATTGAAGAGGTAATATGTGCAAAGATTCTAGGTGGGTGGAATTTCCATTTCCATCCGGTATCTGCTCAGATTTCCCCCATGAGTTGAAAGCAATGCTTTCTTCTTGCTGAGCATGCTGCTTCCATTTTCATTGCAGTTCCAAAACAGAAATATTTTAAATGGCCTTACCTCTCCGAGAACTCGTGTCCATCCAATCAGTCGTTGGCACTGCATTGGACTTTGCCTTGCATAGGATAGGATTACATCCAGTAGCGGCCCGAGTAGGGAGTGCCGTGGGGCGGGGCAGGGTGGGGAATAGTAAACTCCGGCTAACGGAAGACCGGAGCAGTGTAACTAAATAAATAAAACAAATTTCATTGCGCTCTGAAAGACATTTAAAGTTAAGGGCAGAACCCAGGCTGTTTTAGCGACTTCCATGCATGTCATCACTTCGCCTCATTAGCATCCCTAAAGATAAAGCTGTGCCTAACTGTATGACATCATAGCGCAGCAGCTCCGGCACACAATGGAAGCAAACAGTAGCTACTCAAATGACTGTTTTCTATTCCTTATATGTAATACAATTGTAATATGTGTAATAAAATTGAAATCAGCATGTAGTGCAGCCACTGGCCTTACAACAGAAGTTAAACATAATTTCGTCATGGCGCTGCATGTCAATGTTAAGTTACACTACATCAAAGTATTTTACTGCATCAGCGAACCCACATATCCAAGCATTAAATAAACACGATACACACTGCCAACGTGGCATGGATGCAAATGGGGAAATGGGCACGTAAATTACCATTGTACGCACCAGCACTGCCTTTACAGCACCACCCAGCATTATCAGTCACTCAAGAAACGGTTGGAATGGATTTACTGCAGAGGGTGGGTATTGATAAAATGGACGGTCTATATGGCAATGGACCTTTCAAAGAACCCGAGGATCTTCATTATATTAACAACCAGACGCTGCTTTTTAAATTCACATCTCATAAACTAAAAGGGGCCATAAAAAAGCTGTACCCTACTTTTCCCAATGAACTACCTCAGATGCACACATTGCAAATTATTATTACTAATCCCCATAACATTCACTTAGTAACGAAATTGTACGTCCAAGAAGATATTGGGGACAATACACAAAGCACTGGAACGGTGGAACACCTTGCTGGATGTCCACCTCACAGAAGACGAGTGGTCTACCTGTTGTGCCTTGACTAGTATGCTTACTCCAAATGGCAATTTGCGCATATTGCATTATAAATTTTTGCAACAAACATATCATGCACCTGCTAAGTTACACAAATATGGGCTTCTGCCCGATGCTCACTGTCAAAGATGCGGCATAGACAATGCTGATTTTATTCACCTTGCATGGCATTGCTCCTATATTGGGACTTACTGGACAGAAATTACTTAGACACTGAGTAAGATCCTAGGGACCACAATAGAATGTACAACTCGGACATGTCTGTTAGGTCTAGTACCCACTATCTAATCTATCAAGCTTAAATTCTGTATGGTAGCGCTAGTATTGGCATAAAGAAGAGTGTCAAAGTATTGGGGGAGTTAGGAGTTTCTGCAGTGTAAACAAGGAATTGAAGATATGGCATATATTAAGGACACATTGAAGACGTAAGAGGAAGAACTTCCTACTGGGTCTAAACCCAAGGACTATGGCTACTATTGGTTGATTACCTTCAGTCTCATCAACTGTGTAGGTGTGCTTTACTGCATAGGTTATTGTACTATGACTGGTGATAATGCACACATATTGTACTGTACTGTATCGATTACCAATGCTTATTGGAAGCCTGTATGTAAGTAAGTACATTTTTATTTGCATAGTTAATCAAAAACATTGCAATACGACCATTTAAAATTACATTTAACCCCTTCCGCGCTGATGACGAGCTCAGCTCGTCATGATATGATATGATATGATGTGGTTTTTGTAAAGCGCGGCTTACACTCCAAGGAGCATCTTGGCGCTAGTGGTGAGAGTGTCATTGGAAAAAGAAAAGGGAAAGTGCTGACAGAAAGAACTAAGGAGAGTTAGGTTAGATTAGTTTTAGGACTAACGTGTCAGGCGCATTAAAAATCCAGGTTTTGAGGGCCTTGCGAAATAGGATTTCAGAGGGGATCTGACGCATCTGGGAGGGGAGTTTGTTCCAGGCTCTAGCTCCCAGAAAACCTAGCGATTTGCCACCTTTGGTTGCGAGCCTGAATCTAGGGACCACCAGTAGGTTCAGGTTGGAAGACCTGAGTGAACGAGAGGGGGTGTATTTTCCAAACCTTTGGGACAGGTAGGAGGGACCCGACTGGTGGTAGGCTCTGAAGGTGATGAGCAGGATTTTAAATAGTACTCTCTTATGAATGGGCAGCCAGTGTAGGGTTCTAAGTGCAGCTGAGGCAGATGACCTCCTGGGCAGCCTTAGTACTAAGCGGGCTGCGGTATTCTGCACCATCTGCAGTTTGTGCAGGACGCTTTTATTGGAACCTGCATAGATGCTATTGCAGTAATCCAGGCGGGATGTGATGAGGGCCACAGCGATTGTCTTCCTGGCCGCCAGGGGAAGGAGGTCGAAAAACCTTCTTAAGCCCTTGATGATGTTAAAGCAGGACCCTGCCACGGTACCTGCTTGTTGCTTGAAAGAGAGGGCTTCATCAAACCTAATCCCGAGGTTGCGGGCTGATTTGATTGTGTTTGGCGGGACCTCAGCATCTTGGGGCCACCACTGTTTCGGGCAGAAGAAATTATCTTGACCGAAAGGGAGGATTTCCGTTTTTCCTGAGTTACACTTGAGGTGGTGGGTTCTCATCCATTCAAAAGTGGCGGTAAGACAGGCTTTCAGATTTTCTTCAGCTGAGGTAGTGTTGTCTTGGACCAGGATGAGCTGCGTATCATCAGCATAAGATATTGTGCTGATGTTGAAGGAGCTGATGAGTTCTATCAGGGGGGTCATATATAAGTTAAAAAGAATTGGGCTTAGGCTAGAGCCCTGTGGCACCCCTGTGTTTAGTGCCTTCTCGCCTGACCGATAGTTTCCCAATAGGGTGACTTGCTTTCTATGGCTAAGGAAGTTTTTTAGCCAGTTTAGGGCGGTTCCTGCAATTCCCAGGTTTGCCAGGCGGCCAATTAATACGGGATGGGAAACCGTATCAAAGGCCGCCGACAGGTCGAGCAAGATCATGACGGCTTTTTTGCCTTGGTCCATTGCTGTCTTGAGGGTCTCTACTGTATGTAGGAGGGCTGACTCCGTGGAGTGTTTTGCTCTGAAGCCTGCTTGGTTAGGATGTAGTAGATTGTTTTCCTCCAGAAATGCAGTCAACTGTTTGTTTACAGCTGACTCTGTGAGTTTAAACAGTAGGGGGAGCAGCGATATAGGGCGGAGGTTGGAAAGTGTGGTGGGGTCGGCAAGGGTTTTCTTTTGAAGGGGTTTCACGGCAGCGAGTTTCCATTCAGAGGGAATGGCAGCGGTAGCAAGGGAGGAATTAATAATATTGTTTATAGTGGGATTCACAGTGTCCACTATGGTTTGGAGTAGCAAAGGGGGACACGGATCAAACGGGGAGCCTGACTTGGTAGAGAGGATAGCTTGGCGAGTTTCCTCCATGTTGACCGGGGCAAAATTGCTTAGCTGCAGGTTTTTGTTGGTTGTTGGTAGGTTTTCGTGTAAAAGGGATTCGGGGGGGTCTGGAAAATCTTTAATTAGGTTTTGAATTTTTTGTTCGAAATAGTCTGCAATTGAGTTGCACAGGGCGAGAGAGGGTGGGATCTCTTGCCTAAGAATTCTGGGATTCATGAAGTCATCGACTATTTTGAAGATTTGCTTTTGATTGTTGTTAGACTTAGTGATGGCTTCAAGGAAATGTTCTTTTTTGGCGATTTTTATCATTTCGTGATAATGTTTCCTAGCAGTTTTGTAATGTAGGAGTTCAGAGTCGCTATAGGTGCGACGCCATTTCTTTTCGAGGGTTCTAACCTCTGAGCGCTTGTCTTTGAGGTGGGGGGAGAACCATGGGGCACATTTTTTGTTATGCTTTTTTCTCACTATTTGCGGATTGGGGGGTTTTCCGAGATTTGTGATCCATGTGCAGAAATTGCTGTAATCTGTTTCAGTGCAACCAGTGGGGAGGGGTTTTAATTTCTCGGCAACGAGGTGCAGATTGGGGGAGTTTGCTAGTTTTTTCCAGTCTGTCTGTGCCTGAGTATCAATTCTTGGTTTGGGAATATTTGTCCTTTTTTTAAGAGCGAGGTTAAAGGGGATTAGCCAGTGGTCAGTCCACGTTTGCGGCAGAGGAGTTGCTGTAGTAAGGGTAGTGAGATTGGTGCAAATGCGGCATGAGGCTTACCTGCCGTGCGCTCATGACGAGCTGAGCTCGTCATGTAACGCGGTATTTACAAAACCGCCGCGCACAGCGGGAAAAGTCGCTGCAGCGATGTGGTTAAACACAATGCATTTCTCAATGTAAGCATAAAATTGCATCTGCATAAATAAAATTATATATATTCGGTTACAGATTTCCCATTTAAAATCTTAAAATGTATACTTTTTTAGACGATCATTATTAAATGAGAGTCAACTTATATTTTTAATGTTATCTAAGAGTTAATGAAGGGTCAAGTTTCGACATCTTCTTTTCCACCACCTTCATAAACTTCACAAAACTACAGTTCAACTGGGGGTCGTTGGGTGCAAAGCAGGCAAGAACTGCATGTCTTCGTGAGCGTATTCCTCGCTGGTTAAATTGAAATTTTAACAAACGTTTCCGTTCCTCAAGCAATTTGTCGCAGGAACACAACAGATGCGGCATATCCTCAGGCGCCATGCCACATAAGCGACAGAGGGATCCCGCCTTATCCTTACACCAGTGTGGAAAATGGCAGATACAAGGTAACAGGCCCAAACTATACTTTAAAAACTTCAACGTTGTCGTTTTTGAGTAGCCCAAGTCAAGATAGCTCTGTTGTCCTTGTACGGAATAGGAGTTTAGGGTTATCCATCCATGTGACCTTTTAGCAAGAGACGCCTTGTCTTCAGTCTATGAAAGATGTTTAATTATTTTCTTTACTAACTTTTTAACCGTTGTATGGTTGGTAGGGGTATTCCAGAGCTGTTGCAAGCCTAGGTTTGCCAGGCTGTTTTTCAGATACTTAGAGGATGGTGAGGCTCGGTTTCGCTCTAATTCCGACCATACTTGGTCGGTTAAGGTTCCCTTTTTGGCTTTCCGGACTTTGTCCCAGGTAGTTATGTATGCCCCCTGTCTTGCCAGAAACTGTTTCTGGCCACCAAACTCTAGCCTAATTTGAGCCAGGGAGGTATGTTTTGGCATGCTAAAGATAATCCTATATACAGCTGTCACAGTTTTATCCAAAGTCACTGCATCTCTGCCTCTCTGTACTTCCCTTCCATAAGTAATTGTGGGCAGGAGCTTGGCTCGTATTACTTGTGACAGGGGCAGAAGAGATGGACTGGTAAGTTTACTGTTTAATACTTTTAGAGAAATTGCTATAGCAATGCCTTACATCTGATGCTAGCTTTCTGAGTAGTAAACTGACTGCCATTGTCGATTTTGACTTCTAGATATTTATACTCTGTAGTATCCTCAATACGGATATGGTTCCAGAACCAGGTGTAGGGATTTTTCCCTTTCTTGTTAATTGACATTGTCTGAGTTTTCTCCAGATTTATCATCAATTGGTTTGCATCTGAATATCTCTGTGTAGCATCCACAAGGTTTTGCAGCCCTATTTTTGTATGGCTGATTAGGACTATGTCATCCGCATAGAGTAGACTTGGCAGTATTAGTCGTCCTAGTTCGGGTGCGTGAGAATTGCAGCTATTGAGGATCGGAATAAGGTCTCCTAAAAACAAGTTGAAGAGCGAGGGGGCCAGAACACAACCCTGTTTGAGGTCCTTATTGGTTGGTATACATCTTGACAGGTGGGAACCGTTGCCCAGCTTCACCTGAATCCATGTCTCAGTATGCAAGTTAATCAGCAGGTCTAACAGTGGCCCTGGTATCCCCTACCTCTTCAATTTGGACCATAATAGATTACAATTAATATGGTTGAAAGCAGCCTTATAATCTATAAAGCACAAGTGGATTGGCATTTTAGTTGTTTTGGCTTTGTCAATTAACAGGCCCATGGTTAAAATATTGGTTGCTGTCCCAACCGATTTCGCAAAACCAGTCTGGTTAACCGGAATTAGGGATTTTTCTGTGGCCCAGGCCTGCAATTCCTCCAAGAGTACCCAGCAAAATAATTTGCCTCGTTGTTCATAAGGGTGACCAATCTATATCTTATCCCCAGATTTGAAAATCGGAGAAATGATAGAGCCCTTCCAGGAACCAGGTAATATATTAAACTGTTTAATTTCCAAAAATAGTGGCTCAAGTGCTACAGCCCATTTGCTTTCCTTCTTTTTACAAATAATGGGTGGAATTCCGTTCGGGCCTGGCGCTCCCTCCCTTCTTCTTTTTTTGATTTGGCGTGTAATTATTTTTTGTAAATTTGTCACTCCTTCATTCATGGTTGCTGTACGGCCTACTTGTTTGTAGCGGCTCCCATTCGGTGACTGAGTTCTAATTGTCAGTTTCTGTGTCCAAAGGAAAATCTCTGTGTTGTTTAAAATGATTTCTAAGATGGTTTGCCCATACTTCTTCGGTGATATTAGAAGAGACTCCGTTGTGCCTTGGTTTTCATAAAGGAGTTAATTATTTTTCAAAATCTTGCCCCATCATTCTGCTTTGTATCTGCATGTAATGTTGCCCACATGTCATCCATCGCTCTGTTCGCTTCCCATTTTTTTTTCAAAGATGCCTTTAATTCCCGTAAAAAGTCGTGTTGCGCTATATCCATTGGGGAACACCTAAGTTGACGCATTGTATGATAGATTCGTTTTTTTGTATACTTTATCTTCTCTTTATATTCTTTTGTAAAATAAGTCATGTTGCTGCTGGTCAGTCCCACTTGGAGTCTTAGACTTGTAGAGTAAACTGCCATAGTTGTTACAAAACTCTCCCATTTCTCTACTTCGCTAGCTCCAATCCTTTCATCAAAGTGCTGCTTTGCCTTTTCTAGCATGCCTTCATCGTTCACTGCCGAGTACTTGATCCTTTTGTAGTTGATGGTATAAACTGACTCTTTAGGAACCAGAGATAGCTCAAATTTATGTTTGCTAATATTGTGGGTGATTTCCTGGGGGCAATGATTGCTGTCAGCTTTTTCCCCTATCCAAAATGAGGCCACTTGATGGAGAAAGGATAATAAAATAAAGGTGTAGTCCAATATTTTACTAATTCTTGTCGTATGGAATGTACTCTCTGGCGGATTATCTCCAATAAATCGCCCGTTCAGTGCTCTAATGTTGAAGATCTTGTGATTCTCTAATATCTGCCTATCTAACTTGGAGTGTTTGGATATTTGTGGGCTCTCTTGGAGCAGTATATCCCAGGCTATGTTTTGAAGATGATTCTCATCGTCTGTCGAGGTTCCCATCAGATTAAGATTAAAGTCCCCCGTGATCATAAGATCTATTGATGGGGTTTCGCTTATGCATTCCTCCAGGTACTTACATAATTCTTTTGCAGCCTTTAATTTTATCTTTGGATGGATAAAGACATTGATCAATGAAAGATGTATTCCCTTCATGCCTGATTGTAAAGTAGAAAGGTTTACTGCCATTGACTCAGGAGAGGTTGGTCCAACTTCTTTGATCATATAGGCACTTGTGGCTGAGACATAAGTCACTAGACCACCTTGAAGGTGTCCATTTTTCGCTATCCTCACAGCACTGGTAAAGAAACGCAGAAAGCCATGCAGGTGCAGGGGCTCTGCTTGCCATGTTTCTTGCAGGGCCACAATATGAAAAGATCTTATATAACTGACAAAGTCTGAATCAGACATTTTAGAGGCGAGGCCATTGATGTTCCACGAGCATATTCCAAAATTGTTGCGCCCACTGGATCTTGAGTGTTTACTTGTTTGTCAAATTACATGATTGTTTATTTTTCTGGCGATCCATCTTAGATCGATTGGTCCTATTTGGGGTGATGCGCCGTCTAAAATACATCCCGTGATTTGGAGATCTTCCCCACTTCTTGCACCGCCTGTCCTATTGCTCCTCTAAGTACTGATATTCCGCATCCGTTGAAGAAGTTCTGTGCTCTATCTGTTACTGCTGGAATTAGTAAATCAGGATATCTTGGTTTTACATAAGGAGCTATTGTTATCCCACAATGTTTTAAAGTTTGAGTCTCTGCCAGTATTTTATGTGCAACTAGGGATGTTGTCCAAGTTGCTTTTTGTTTTTCAGCATTTGTTCCGTCTTCCGCTATGAATTCGATTGAGACTAGATCCAGGGTTGTAACAACAGCCAGGGAGGGAATGGGAGATAGCAGCCGTAAAATAGTTCCTCTATTTAGTATGTCGTGCCTACCTTTCGAGATATATTTCGGATTAAGTCATGTAATGTTTGTTATATTTCTTAAATCTTCTGGGCTTCTGATCTTTTTGTTGTCATTACTTCCTCGTCTAAGTTTGTGTCCTTGTGTTGCTCTCGGTAAAGCTTGGCGTGTAGAGGATACTGCTTCATCACTCACTTTCTGACAGAATGTTTGTTGTCCTCTTGTGTTTAATTTATGGTCCTCCTCTCCATGACCGAGGACAAGTAGCTCAGTTCCCGGACCCCTTTTGTGTGCCTGTATTTCATCTCTCAGGTTTGCCCTCGTATGTATAGATGTCGACAGTTGTGTGATAGAAGCCAGTGCGCTATCATTTGTCCCTTTAAAATCACCTCCTGTTATATTTCCTGGTCATTTAGATAGTATATGCTGGTCGCTTTCTCTCTCAAGCTTTATTCCAGTATTTGTTGTTTTGTTGATGATAGAACAATTCATGGTGGTGCGCTTTTCTCGTTCGTTCTGGACTGGCTCTTTGAATTTTTTTTATTTTTATTATTGGTGGTGGAGGCCAGCTAGTCCCTTCCTGATGCAGAACTTCTCCTTCTTCATTCTTAAATTTTGATCGGGAACTGGAATTCTTTTTAGGTGATTAGCAAACTTTAGGAACTTACATGGATTAAATGGTATTAGTCGGATTTATATCAACATATCATACTAGGTATAAAAGATGTGAGCTGAAAATAGTACCAGTACTATGTGACTAAATAGTACCAGTACTATGTGACTAATATTAGATCCTTGACATGGAGGCCAGCTAGTCCCTTCCTGATGCGGAACTTCTCCTTCTTCATTCTTAAATTTTGATCGGGAACTGGAATTCTTTTTAGGTGATTAGCAAACTTTAGGAACTTACATGGATTAAATGGTATTAGTCGGATTTATATCAACATATCATACTAGGTATAAAAGATGTGAGCTGAAAATAGTACCAGTACTATGTGACTAATATTAGATCCTTGACATGGAAGTGCATTTGAAGACACAAGAAACTAATACTTTAATGAGGAAGAGACTATATATCCAAATTAGAGTGGGATCGTACAAATAGTAGCAGTATTTGAAGAGTGACAGATGCAGGAGAATAACTGTTACCAGACATATGATAAAAACTTTACAAATATTCGGGTTATATATGTGCAATATATAGATATTTCACTAAAATTAAGAAAGACAATATATTTGAGCTGAATAAGATTATGGGGTAGATAATTTCCAAAACTGACTTATGAATTGCGTTTTCACAAACACTAAAGGGCATGAATGGAGTTCTTGATTTGTTAATAGAATAGAAAAGCGATGCCGAGTTAAGTTTATTCCCACTCTAAGATGGCGCTCAAGATTTTACGGGGGTAGTCCCTTTTTGATGTCTAGGGACGCCACATAATAGGCGTGAGACAAGCTGATGGCGCTGCCTGTACACGGGACCCCGGTTCGAGAAGTGAGGTAAGGGCGCTAACGATGCAAGATTTGGTGTATAATAGATAGCGGTCATAACTTCGAGATAATAATGACACGCTTTTAATTAACAGAGAATGGGTGCGGATTGATGAGGGCAGTGGAGTGGAAAGGTGGTCAAATCGGCATTAAGCAGAATACGGCAGGTATGGAGTTTTAATGAACGAACAGACACAAAGACGTCTACAGCTAATGTAAACAGGGTATAAGAGTTGGATATCTAATGTTGGTTCTTTACTTGTAGAAAGAGTGGATTGTGGAAATTGTGATAAAAGACGACATAAACGAGTGAAACTCATTTTGGAGACTATAGATAGAAGTGCAGGTGAGACTTCAAATTGTTTAAACTTTGAGTGATGTCAGGACTTAGAGAAAAAAGGCCATTAGAGAAGTTAAGAGTTGTTTTTACACATGGATGTGTATTTTCTTTTAGGATTTGCAAACATAAGGATAATATTCCCTCCGTCAAGTTAAATTGCAACAAATAATACGTACAAGCACCCGCGTGAAAGACTGGAGGTATGGAATATAAAATATTTAAACAAACATGCATAAAATAGGATTGAAATAGATTTAAGTCCGTCTTCTTGCCAAAACTTGAGAGTAAGGATCTGTTTCCCCTTCTAGGCAGGTTCAATTTGAAGATAAGGTAAATAATGGTTACATAAATCTGATAGGTAATTGATTATAAGGAATTGTTGGAGCAATTTCACACGATGTCTTTGTCACTTGCAATGTGCATGAACAGTGTTCACCAAAGTGGTGAAGGCAGGTGTTGTTTTTACACTGGAATCTGTGGAGATGAATCTTGTGTTGATTAATAAGTTGTTAATGTTTTAAGTTGCATGTACTCACTCCCTTTTGTAAATACGGACACAGGTTTTCTAATGGGCCATGTGGGGCTCTATCCTTTTTTTCAAATCCATGCAAATGTACATAATGGTAAAAGCATATTATTTTGTTTTATTGCCAGCCCTGACGAAGCCGAGAGGTATTTACTAACCTCGGCGAAACGCGTTGGTTGGGATTGGATCTGAACAAAAAAGAAATAAAGGAAGAAAATCTTCATGGAAACTTTTCGGATGTCTTTTTGTATGGACTAAGCTAAATTTGGGCTATTACAAGTGGTGGAGTGCTTCAATCTATGCAAATAGTAAATCAGGATATCTTGGTTTTACATAAGGAGCTATTGTTATCCCCCAATGTTTTAAAGTTTGAGTCTCTGCCAGTATTTTATGTGCAACTAGGGATGTTGTCCAAGTTGCTTTTTGTTTTTCAGCATTTGTTCCGTCTTCCGCTATGAATTCGATTGAGACTAGATCCAGGGTTGTCACAACAGCCAGGGAGGGAATGGGAGATAGCAGCCGTAAAATAGTTCCTCTATTTAGTATGTCGTGCCTACCTTTCGAGATATATTTCGGATTAAGTCATGTAATGTTTGTTATATTTCTTAAATCTTCTGGGCTTCTGATCTTTTTGTTGTCATTACTTCCTCGTCTAAGTTTGTGTCCTTGTGTTGCTCTCGATAAAGCTTGGCGTGTAGAGGATACTGCTTCATCACTCACTTTCTGACAGAATGTTTGTTGTCCTCTTGTGTTTAATTTATGGTCCTCCTCTCCATGACCGAGGACAAGTAGCTCAGTTCCCGGACCCCTTTTGTGTGCCTGTATTTCATCTCTCAGGTTTGCCCTCATACGTATAGATGTCGACAGTTGTGTGATAGAAGCCAGTGCGCTATCATTTGTCTCTTTAAAATCACTTCCTGTTATATTTCCTGGTCATTTAGATAGTATATGCTGGTCGCTTTCTCTCTCAAGCTTTATTCCAGTATTTGTTGTTTTGTTGATGATAGAACAATTCATGGTGGTGCGCTTTTCTCGTTCGTTCTGGACTGGCTCTTTGAATTTTTTTATTTTTTATTATTGGTGGTGGAGGCCAGCTAGTCGCTTCCTGATGCGGAACTTCTCCTTCTTCATTCTTGTTTGTGTCCTTTTCGGGCTCTCCTTCTTCATTCTTATTGGTGTCGTTTTTGGAGTCGGTTTCGCCTTGATCAAATTGCGATGTCGACCCGAAAAGACGCTTGAATCCTTCTTGATTTAAATTTGTTTTTAGATTTCTGCCTTTACGTTTATTCGCTCGCCTTGTTTTGCATTCATTTGTTTATCAACCTGGTCTTCGTCTGAGACTACTGGTAATTTATCTATTGGAAGCCTGTATGGTTGTTGTAACACTGTATGACTTGAATAAAATACTTTTTTTTAAAACATGTAAAAATGACAAAATAATAAAGTAATGCTATTACAATAAATGTCGCATTAAGCTGCAAAAAAAAAAAGCACTACATCAAAATCAAAAACACTATGCCGACGCAATGCTCTAAACATTTAAAAATGTGTGAATAACAGAATAATAAACATATTCCTCAAGGAAAGGTTCAGTACAATCACTGAGACCTATATGTGGTGTAGTCACTAGCCTCTTACAGAAGTTAAACATTATTTGTCATTGCTCTGCACACAATTACTATGAACTATACTTACAGCCCAAGAACTGTTAATTACCTTCAGGAAAACAAGTCACAAGATCCCTACATGCAGGTTTTTGTTTCTTTGTATGTTTGCTTATAAGATAGATTTGTGGGCTTTATCAAGAATCATCAGTATCACTATAAGGAGAGGCAGGCTGGGGTGTTTATCAATCAAGGTGACTCAATTAAATTCAGGGTGGTCACCTTCCGCCTCCTCATTATAAGACTACTCACATAAACAAAATAGTTTATTTACCCTTCTTTAATCAACATGAAATTGTTACTCATACTTTGGAAGCCCTACTCTGGGCTTCTTACAGTATGCTTTATCTTTAGTCTCCAGTACATGCACATACTATTTCCCTTCTCTCTTGCCAGGGATCAGGAGGTACCTAGTCATGTACAAAATTAACCAGCATTGCTTGCAGAATGGCTTCCCACTACACTTGATTGCCCACACAGTGGAGAAGAGCACACTCACAAAGGTACTGTTACCCCCCACAATAACTAGAGGGAACATTGCTGGGGCCTTGGTAGTACGCGCCAAACAAGATGACGGTGTTTCTGTGAACTCTGTAATAGTGCAGAGCTTTTCATTACAATAAGGCTGCTTTCCATCTTTGCTTTCAATACTGCAACATAGCTGGATGCTGACCATTACTCATGCAGCATCCTGAGCAGGCTTTTATCCCGCGTTTGCTACTTCTTTCCGGAGCCTCAGCTATGCCATGCTATTTTTAGACATCTTACCTGCAACTTGGCATTCCTAGTGGCATTCTTCTAAATATATATTATACTGACCTGACTTTCTCTGGCTGCATTTTTCTTTTTTCTGTCTGTTGTTATTGCCTCACTTACATACTTAAGCTCTTTTAATGCTATGTTTGACTAAACATTACCAAGTGCCTTTTCAGGTCCTCATACTATGCTAATAAACGGAATCTGTTGCATTTATCAAACATTTGTATTTCAAAACTTGCCACACTTCATTTTATATTACCAGCATATTTTTTTAATAATCTGTCCTTCTCATTTATTGGTAAGAATAAATCTCACCAGAAGATTCCCACATCGTTCTATGCATTACGCTAAGATGCCCAGTATCCTCTTGGCTACTTCTAAACCTTCTTCCTCAGGTACAAAACCTAAAAGAGCAAAAAATCGTCCTCGATCACCCATTATGTCTTCTCATTATCCTGTTTTGGACACTATACTTGATGAGGCGAGAGAACGAAAATCTTTTTATGAGTACCACCAATAAAAAACTTTAACAAATTAAGGATCGGTGGATTGCTATTCAGAGTAAGTTGTTTGACATAGAACAACGTATAAGCCGTCTCCAAGATGTTGTTACTAAGATTCCTCTCTTAGAACAAGAACAGGACCTTTGACCTCAGCCAGGACATGCTCTTTCCACCCCCCCTCCCGTAGCTCCGGTCTGCCGTGCTGTGCCTCTGCCGAAGGCTGGTCGGGGTTCGGTTCGTAGGGGTTTCGAGGCTAGGCTTTGCCTCCTGTTGGGCCTTGTATTGTATTTTCTCGCACTAAGTTTTGCCTTATATTGTATTTCTCTTACTGTATTTGTCACTGCTTTCTGCCCACATTGTCTGTTTCGGCCTGTGCTGTGACTTTTCTTTACTTTTTTTTTTCACTTGTTGTTTTCGTGCCGATTTCCTCCCTTTTCCAGTGCCACCACCCGCCGCTGCTGCCTCTGCAACTCCTCCCCTCGACCGTCTCCTGCCTCCCAGCTGCACCTCCCTCCCTCATAAAATGCTTGCTGCTGCGGGGTGAGCGCGAGCCGGACCTCTGACCTAGGGCCTGCTCTCTAGCTCCGGTCTGCCATGCTGTGCCTCTGCTGAAGGCTGGTAGGGGTTCGAGCTGGTAGGGGGTTGAGCCTAGGTTTCGCCCCCTGTTGTGCCTTGTATTGTATTTTTTGTACTAAGTTGTGCCTTGTATTGTATTTTTTTCTTACTGTATTTGTCGACAACACGCTAATAATTACAAAAACACTGAGTGATCTGCAGCGTGCACTTTCTCGCTTTGAAGATTTCTGCAGCACATGAGGATTGATCATCAACACAACTAAAACAAAGTTCATGACTTTCAACGAGCATCGATCATTCAGGAGTGCCATTAAACTAGACAGGAATCCCCTAGAACAGACAGATTTGTTCACCCACCTAAGAATCATACTAGCAAATAAACTGAGCTGAAGACCCCAAATAGAAATCATGGCCCTGAAACATCGCCAGCTAGCAGGTGCACTAGTCAAAGAATTTAAGACCTCATTGATAAAGCCAATCAGTATGGTCCTGCAGATTTATAATTCTAAAGTAGTGAGTTACATTCTTTATGGTTTAGAACGCTGGGGTTTTGAGAACCTGACAGCTCTTGTTGTAGCAGAGAATACATTTTAAATAACAATCTCTAGGCTCCCACAAAACACTCCACTCAAGCCTCTGCTCAATGACCTAGGTCTAAACTCTCTGGAAGAGATGTTATGTTAAAATAGCTTATATCGCGCTCAGCTGCCCCAGCAAAGGGGCGTCCCGGCGCTTTGTAGCAGATAAATAACTGACTCCGGTGAGATTAAGCAGGGAGTAATTACAGAAAAGCTTAGTTTCGGGGGAAAAGATGGGTTTTAATAGCCTTTCTGAAGTCCAACAGGCTTTCCCGCTCTCGTATGTGGGTTGGTAGTGAGGTCCACAATTTTGCTGCTAAATAGCGGAAGGAACGTCCTCCCGCTCGGCAGCGCTTGATCCGGGGTACCCTGAGATGTTGACCTGCAGAGCGTAATACACGAGTTGGAACATACGGGGTCAAAAGGTTGCAGAGTATTTTAGGAGTGGCCAGTTTTAATATTTTAAAAGAAAGGCATAGTGTCTTAAACTGAATTCGCTGAGCCATAGGGAGCCAATGAAGCCTCCGGATGGTATCAGAAATGGAGCAAAATCGGGGAAGGCCTACTAAGGCTCTAGCAGCCGCATTTTGGATGCGCTGCATCCGAGAAATCTCAGCTTGATTGGCTCCCAGGAGCAAGGAACAAGCGTAGTCCAGTCGGGAAAGAACTGTGGACTGGACTGTCAACTACCTTGTAGAGGAATCAAAGAACTTTAACCCGTTGCCTGCTGATGACGGAACTGCTCCGTCATCAGCTGCGGTGGCGCTGTGCTGATGACGGAGCAGTTCAGTCATGGCCCGCTCGGAGCGCCTGCGCGGCGCGAATTCCGCGCCTGCGCTGAGCGTTTCATTGAGCGGGGCGGGCCATGACGGAACCGCTCCGTCATAAGCGGAGATGGAGAAGTGTGGCTCACTGGTTAGAGCAGGCAGACCCTGAAGCAAAGGTCAGATCCGGGACCAGGGTTCAATTCCTGACGCGGCAGGGTCTTGAGCTCAAATGTCCATGGACTCGATAATTCTCGCTTCGGTGCCTGACCTAATCATGGGTTCACACTCTGCAACTCTGGGCATTAAGCTTGCTTAATCTCCACAACGGCCCCCCGCGGTGGGATGCCTGGCTTTCACCTTGGGGATGCCCTGTAGGGGCTATCTCACAGGGAAAAGCCAGGACGGGTTCCCAAGGCAAGCGCGGAGATACCCCTTCGGGGGTCGATTCAGGCGCTATATAAGAAACATAATAATAAGCACAGCGCCACCGACGCTGGTGACGGAGCGGTTCCGTCACCAGCATGCGGCCGCCCCACCCCCTTAGCACTGCGGCGGAATAGCCGCCGCAGTGAAGGGGTTAAAATAGGTCTTAGACCTCGTAAAATACCAAAGCATGTAGCAGCGACGTTTCTTGTCTGTAGGCAAAAGTTAAGGGAGGAGTCCAGCCACACCCCCAAGTTTTTGACTTCTGTTTTGGGTTCCGGGACTTTACCCAGAGCATTAGGCCACCAGTGATCGCACCATAGATTTACATTTTTTCCAACCAGTAGCACCTCAGTCTTGTTTGCATTTAATTGCAGACAGTTAGATGTCATCCAATCGGCCACGGCAGTAAGGCCACTTTTAAACCTGGAGACATTTGGGCCCGAACCTTCAGTTAAGGCAACCACTAGCTGCGTGTCGTCAGCATATGAGACGATGGTGAGGTCCCATTGTCTGGCGACATCAGCCAGTGGCTGAACATAAAGATTAAACAATGTGGGGCTCAGTGCCGAGCCCTGGGGGACGCCCTGTTCAATAAGATGTGCCTGAGACAGGAAAGGAGGGGTGGACACACGATAGGACGTCTCGGTCAGAAAAGATCTGAACCAGGCAAGGGCCAGATTGGTGATTCCTGCCTCCTCAAGCCGGTGGAACAGGATCAGTGCCGGTGTTTGGCCATGGTCAAGAATATTCCGTAGGTGTTCCGTCATGGCCAAAAGAGCAGTCCTGGTACTGAGACCGGCACGGAAACCATGTTGCGTTTCATCCAGAATGTTATTGGAACTCAGAACGTTGGTGAGTATAGTATTAAGATGTGATTCTGCCACCTTCGCTATCTAGGGAAGAAGAGAGATAGGCCTGAAATTCTCAGGTTTCCTAGGGTCTAAACTAGGTTTTTTAGGGATGGGAGAGACCCACGCCTGTTTTCATTTCACCGGAACAATGGTGGATGAGAAGGTGGCATTCATCAGCTGGTGTAGCGGTGCCATACAGGACAGAGAGCATTCTCTGAACGGCGCAGGTTTGAGTGGATCAGGTGGAGAACCGGACTTGATTTTCACAGTCAGTTTGCTAAATTCTTCCCAGGAAATCTCGGGAATAGCCATCAGATTAGAGGCTGAGACTGATCTAATGAGAGGAGATGGGCCGGGCATAGCCATAGAAGGAAAAGATCGATAAATAGCCTGTATTTTTTCCACGAAGAAGGAGGCCAATTGTTCGCATTGGGGTTCTGATGTAGGAATAGGCGCTGGAGATTGTTTGGCACTGAGATCTTTGAGAATTTTGAAGATGACTTTAGCGGGGTTGGAGCACATTTTAATCTCAGAAGCATAGTACTCCGCTAGAGCAAGACTTCGTCTTATTTGATATTGGCACACATTATGGTCTACTCCCGAGTTAGCAAATTATGCTTGTGCTCTTAGCTTGGTCACTGAGGCAGACCGCTCTTTTAAGTTTGACTGGATTCTTACTATAAAGAATGCACTGACTAATATGGGAATATAGCAACTATAGGAGAACCCAAGGAGCGCACATTTCCCAACAAAAGAGAAAATGAAAGAACTTTATTGGGAATTTACAAGGACCAATAACTTTATAGCTGTCGATAGCACCTCACTCACAGGGAGGTACATAGAATTTAAACTCTTTCCACGGTATGAACCTTATTGTGACATAATATCAAAGCCGTTTGATAGAAAATTATTATTTAAAATTCTGTGTAGGTACCCTCCCTTTAAAATCTTTTACATGCAAGTGGTCCTCGACAGCAGATAACAAATGTCCCATCTTGCCAGAACAAATTGAAGCATTCTCTCATCAGTCTTGTTTGTTTGTCCTGCTCATGCAGAGCCGCAAATGAAATGGCTCAAACAGACTTGCAGGAACCTGGGCACCAGAGACTGCAGTGTTGCTTTGAGATTGCTGCGCTCAGATTCAATATTGCAGTACGCAATTTCACTGGCTAAGTTCCTGGGATTGACGGGGATCATAAGATCAAGGATCAATGCATTGTCCCCTGCATCATTAGGAATTTAAAATGGAATCTAGCTGGTCCTACTGTGAACGATAGAACTATGTTTGTTGTGTTGGAGAACTATGGGCCTGGAGTAAGAGCTTCCCGAAGGAGCTCCCGGTTTTGGGATACCAATTTGGTCTATATCCCTGTTTAAACCCCGCTCCCTGGCCTCCCCCCACCAGCTCCCCGTGAACTCAAAACCCTGGCTGCTGCTACAAAGTGCGAAAGCAGGATTCCTCTTACCTACGGAATGGCCGATGTGGGCGTCCTGAGTCCAGTCCAGACACAGATCGGACCCCATCGCTGCTCATCTCTTCTGTAGTCCTCGGAGCGGTCTACTGGTCGGAGCTTGGCCTTCTCGGAACGAGCCCCCAGTGTAACGTCAGGAGTGAGCACCCGGCGTATGTGGCAGTGGTTTTCTCGCATTTTTGGCGAGCCGAGCAACGATTACCGCCTGTCTCTAAAATGGCGGCTGGCCGTGGCAGCTTGGGCTGAGAATCTTCACCCTAACATCGGATACCCCAACACTTGCGGTGCAGATCGGCACGGAGAGGTGAGCTAAAGGGAGGCTCTGCCCAGGCGATCCACAATCTGCGCAATTGGGGCCTGAGGGTATTGCCAAATTCTTGTAATCATTTGAACCCGACTGGCCAGGCACAAAATGGCGACCACGCCGGACAGGCAGACCAATCGTTGCAGAGGCGGACGAGCTAGAATTCGATCGCCTCGGGAGCTCTACACGGCCAGCTCTGGCCACTCTGCTGCCATTGTTGAACACGGAGCCTTTCTGTTTTTGTTTTCACCACCCCCCACACTCATTAGCCACCACATAGCCCCAGTACTGCTGACCTTATGAAGACAAAAGTAAACAAAAACGGAGAGGTCAGATCAGTCTCAGAACAGCCACAAAGATGGAGCGAGATAGATAGGAGTCACACACTCACTTTGGGTAGATTGGAAGGCCCTCACACACCGACCTAGTCAGTGTCATGCTTCATCACTGGGCCCCACCAAAGAGGCCGAGTGCCTCTTTGGTGTGCTGCGAAGCCAGAAAGACTGCGGAGCTGGTTGTGTGAGAAGGGCGTGATGTGAGGGTAACTACAATTAAAAGTGCCTAAAAGGGTATCAGTAAAAAAGTTTAATGAGTGATCCCTAAGACACAAGTGAAGAGTATTTATGTGTCTGAATTTAGATGCCAAGGTTTTAGGATTGGTTAAATTCAGAGAAATACAATAGGTCAGTCAACATGTTTCTGCCATACGGGTGGTTTCAATTTACCAAGGCATTCGTCAGGACTATACCCCGGCGGTATAGACTCTCTAATCGTCCACCCTGACCTGGGGACGTGAAAGTGAAAATAAAAAATGTGAAAAAAGTGCTTTAAAAAGGTTAGAAGAGCAAGTCGCTCATTCCAAAAATGCTCCAAATTGTGGAGTATCTCAGCACCTGTAAAGTGAAATACACATACAAACACAAAGAGACAAACATACAATTAATATGCGCCATTGTGTTTGATCATAGTGCTCCATAGTTTGTGGCAAAAATAGTGTTCCCAAAGTAGACGCTAGTTTTAACACCATCCAAGTAGCCCTGTGGGGATGATAGCGTTAACTCTGGGAGGTGAAGTGATAAAGGTGTCTTTAAAAACTACAAAAGTAGATAGGAAGTTTAAAAACACGATGTAAGTACTCCTTATGGAGGGATCAATGGACCAAAGGTCTGTGACCCCCTAAGATGGTAACTTAGAATCATATCTCACTTTAAAACAGGGCGCTACTTGCACCATGGGTCTCGGGAGGGGGGTTGGAGCGTGCCTGGCACATCCTGTAAAGAAAGAGGGTTTGCTGTAAATACCAGAGAAACGGGTTGCACTTAGCTCGTTTTTGTAGAATGCCAGTGATCCTGTATCTGGAGTGCACTCACGCTCTCAACGCTCGCAGCCCGCTTTTGAACCTCGGTATCGCCTCTAAACCGGACCCCGACGATGGAGAGCGGGGCCGGTAACTGAGTATAAATGTGTTCATGCTGCAGATCGCGTTCTTCCGGGTGGGCGTGTTCAGCCAAACCGAGGCTTGGAATGCACCCGCCCAGTCTAGGGAGGCGCGGCCAGATTCCAAAAGGAGGTTTGGAAACAGGAACCAATAGGGAGCCTGACCGGCGTCTGTGCCGGTGTATGGTTTTGTAGCGTGTCAAACGCAGATTATGCTAAAGTACTGGAAAGTATTTAAAGTCTTCACAGTACTGCACAGACAGCAGGGGCATCTGTGGTTATTTGCAGAAGGTGCAAAAGATAGTAAGGGCAAATTAGCACCTAGAATGGGTGTAATGCACTGACTATGCTAAGTTCCTGAAGAGTGCTTAGGATTTTCACAGGATTGCAAAGACAGTGGGGGCATCTGTGGATATTTGCAGAGAGTGCAAAAGATTGGCAACTAGAATGGGATATAGTTACAGAGGGGCACAGAGAGACATAAGTACACATGTAACGTACATACAGATTATTTAGACCATACAACGTAGATTCTTCACGTCATTAAGGGTTCACAGATATTCTGCTCAAGAAAGCACAGTGTTCCACGGGATGTCATCGTTGAGGCCGTTTGTGTTAGTGCCTAAACGATACACCCAACGCTGCTCTTTTTCGAAGAGCCTGTTTGTTATATTTCTTGTGCCGTTGATTACTTCAATTATAGTCCACCTCATGTCATTAGTTGTGTGGTTACTGTCCAAGAAGTGACGGCTTAGCTTGGTTGTTACCTTTTTACACCTTACATTGCTCCGATGCTCGCAAATGCGCTGTTTGATCTTTCGTGTAGTCATGCCAACATAGCGGAGCTGGCAGGGACAGGTGATCAGATAAACCACATTCATTGAGTTGCAGTTAGTGTGTTCTCTCTGTGTCCATACCTTCCCTACTTCCAGTGACAGTGTTTTAGTTGCTTCTGTTAAGTGGCAGACGCTACAATCAGAGCAGGGGTAATGCCCGGTGATTTTTGGCAGGCCCCACGCTGCAGTCACTGTGGGCATAACGTAAGGTGGCTTTTCTTTAGGGCGGGTGTGGACCAGGGCATCTCTCAGACTCCGTCCTTTTTTTAAAAGAGAAGAGAGGTTTCTCCCAATTCTCTTTACAAGATGTTAGAATGTTCCAATGTTTATTGATACTTTTTTTCATCAGATTGGAAAGACTGTTATATGTGGTTACACATGTAAGGGGTATTGAGTCAGGGTTATTGATCTTTTCTTCCAAGAGTGCCTCTCTTGGCTGATTTCTTGCTCTTTTAAATCCCTTGTTTAGAATAGGTGCTGGGTAGCCTCTGTCTCTAAGTTTTTCTGTGAGACTAGAAGACTGATCTTTGAAATCTGAAAGAGTGCTGCAATTCCTCCTTAGTCTGAGATATTGCCCATAAGGAAGATTCTCCTTCAGAGGGCGGGGGTGGAAGCTGCTAAATTCAAGGAGGTTGTTTTTAGCTGTAGGCTTATTGTGAGTTTTGGTTGTGAGTCCAGTCCCATTCACAGAGATTACCACATCCAGGAAGACGATATCTGTTCTGCTTATGGTATTAGTGAACCTTAGGTTATGGTCTAGGGTATTAATCCATATCAAAAAAGTCTCTAGGTCACTATGGCTACCTGTCCAGAGGAGCAGGATATCGTCTATATAGCGCTTCCATAGAAGCACTGACGATGAAAAAACTGCGGTTGGTGGCAGGATGTATTTGGCCTCGAAATCAGCTACATAGAGCTCGGCCACACTAGGGGCAAAGGTGCTGCGCCTAGATGTCCCTGAGCACTGGAGGAATAGCTTGTCTTTGAAAGAAAAAAAGTTCTCTTTTAGGGCTATAGTGGCACATTCAATGATAAAGGTCTTGGGTGTCTGGTAATCCCATTCGATGGAGTCTAGTGATTTACCCAGGACTTCGATGGTATCGTCCTGTAGAATGCTCGGGTAGAGGCTTTCTACATCGAGAGTCACTAGGGTGACTGAGTTCTCTGTGAACGTGATCTCTGCTAGTAGTCGTAGGAGGCTCTTGGTGTCTTTTAGGTAGGTAGGGGTTGATTGTACCAGTGGTTTTAAGAAATAATCACAAAACTGTGACAAGGGCTCCAAGAGAGAGCCAATCCCTGAGACGATGGGACGTCCGGGAGGTGGCAACCGGTTTTTATGCATCTTAGGCAACGTGTAGAAGTAAGGTATGACATTGCTTGTGTTGTTCAAAAAATCTGCTTCATTTTTAGACAAGTGACCTCGTTCCTCCGCTCGTCTAACCAAGGTCGTGATCTTGTTGGTAAGGTCAGCAGTAGGGTCTGTTATGAGTGGGGTATAGTTTCTGATGTCCCCAAGCAAGTCATTACAAGTTTTCTCGTAGTCTTTTGTATTTTGACACGAAAGATCAAACAGCGCATTTGCGAGCATCAGAGCAATGTAAGGTGTAAAAAGGTAACAACCAAGCTAAGCCGTCACTTCTTGGACAGTAACCACACAACTAATGACATGAGGTGGACTATAATTGAAGTAATCAACGGCACAAGAAATATAACAAACAGGCTCTTCGAAAAAGAGCAGCGTTGGGTGTATCGTTTAGGCACTAACACAAACGGCCTCAACGATGACATCCCGTGGAACACTGTGCTTTCTTGAGCAGAATATCTGTGAACCCTTAATGACGTGAAGAATCTACGTTGTAAGGTCTAAATAATCTGTATGTACGTTACATGTGTACTTATGTCTCTCTGTGCCCCTCTGTAACTATATCCCATTCTAGTTGCCAATCTTTTGCACTCTCTGCAAATATCCACAGATGCCCCCACTGTCTTTGCAATCCTGTGAAAATCCTAAGCACTCTTCAGGAATTTAGCATAGTCAGCGCATTACACCCATTCTAGGTGCTAATTTGCCCCTAATATCTTTTGCACCTTTTGCAAATAACCACAGATGCCCCTGCTGTCTGTGCAGTACTGTGAAGACTTTAAATACTTTCCAGTACTTTAGCATAGTCAGCGTTTGACACGCTACAAAACCATACACCGGCACAGACGCCGGTCAGGCTCCCTATTGGTTCCTGTTTCCAAACCTCCTTTTGGAATCTGGCCGCGCCTCCCTAGACTGGGCGGGTGCGTTCCAAGCCTCGGTTTGGCTGAACACGCCCACCCGGAAGAACGCGATCTGCAGCATGAACACATTTATACTCAGTTACCGGCACCGCTCTCCATCGTCGGGGTCCGGTTTATAGGCGATACCGAGGTTCAAAAGCGGGCTGCGAGCGTTGAGGGCGTGAGTGCACTCCAGATACAGGATCACTGGCATTCTACAAAAACGAGCTAAGTGCAACCCGTTTCTCGGGTATTTACAGCAAACCCTCTTTCTTTACAGGATGTGCCAGGCACGCTCCAACCCCCCTCCCGAGACCCATGGTGCAAGTAGCGCCCTGTTTTAAAGTGAGATATGATTCTAAGTTACCATCTTAGGGGGTCACAGACCTTTGGTCCATTGATCCTTCCATAAGGAGTACTTACATCGTGTTTTTAACCTTCCTATCTACTTTTGTAGTTTTTAAAGACACCTTTATCACTTCACCTCCCAGTGTTAATGCTATCATCCCCACAGGGCTACTTGGATGGTGTTAAAACTAGCGTCTACTTTGGGAACACTATTTTTGCCACAAACTATGGAGCACTATGATCAAACGCAATGGCGCATATTAATTGTATGTTTGTCTCTTTGTGTTTGTATGTGTATTTCACTTTACAGGTGCTGAGATACTACACAATTTGGAGCATTTTTGGAATGAGTGACTTGCTCTTCTAACCTTTTTAAAGCACTTTTTTCACATTTTTTATTTTCACTTTCACGTCCCCAGGTCAGGGTGGACGATTAGAGAGTCCATACCGCCGGGGTATAGTCCTGACGAATGCCTTGGTAAATTGAAACCACCCGTATGGCAGAAACATGTTGACTGACTTATTGTATTTCTCTGAATTTAACCAATCCTAAAACCTTGGCATCTAAATTCAGACACATAAATACTCTTCACTTGTGTCTTAGGGATCACTCATTAAACTTTTTTACTGATACCCTTTTAGGGACTTTTAATTGTAGTTACCCTCACATCACGCCCTTCTCACACAACCAGCTCCGCAGTCTTTCTGGCGTCGCAGCACACCAAAGAGGCACTCGACCTCTTTGGTGGGGCCCAGTGATGAAGCATGACACTGACTAGGTCGGTGTGTGAGGGCCTTCCAATCTACCCAAAGTGAGTGTGTGACTCCTATCTATCTCGCTCCGTCTTTGTGGCTGTTCTGAGACTGATCTGACCTCTCTGTTTTTGTTTACTTATATTTAACCGGGGACTGAGAGAGTGTCCTTGATTCTCCCTACCTCTCCCATTGTTGTTTTGTACCTCATGAAGACGCCACAAGCCCCTTGACTCTACTCTCTGCTGGGCAGTTAAGGGGTGGAGTGGCTGCTACTTGGACCTGAACACCTACCCGCAGCTGCTGGCATTTTACACCGCCTCCTGTCTCGAGCTCCCCTGTGCCTGCCCTTGCACCGGAGGTGAACCGGCCACCAGCGCAAATAGCAACGGGCGCTCTCGGCTTTTCCACGCGGCAATGCACCCTACGGCGTTGCCTAACGGCCGCCCTGCCTGTCCTCAAAATGGCCGAACTTTGGCTCAATTTAACTCCCACTGACTGCCCGGCGACCTGGAGCGGCATCGCATTCACCCGCGGGGGGTTGCTTGTGCCCGAGTCCTGCCTGAGCCCTGCCATTGCACTGCCCACCCCCACCCATCCTGATTCCTTTCACCGGTCAAGATGTGGAGGACCTCCTGCGATGGACAGACCACACTTGCGCGAGGAGCTCCTCAGCGCAAGACCGGGAATTCGAGACGGCCCCCCTCCCACTCGGCCCGGGATCGCCGGATGTGAAATCACCAGAGGAGGCTGAGCAGGGGACATGGCAGTCTCCAGAGTCCATTGAGGATCGCGGAACGAGCTTCGGAGCTTCTCTCTGTTGTAGCCTGACCCTAATATGGCGGCCATAATAAACACACTTGTTATAGAGACAATTGCGCATATTCACCCAGCGTTTTAACTATCTGCAGAGTGTCAAGAGTGCTTCACTCTCAATCCGCTGTGCCCCCCACCTCCACCTGTCCCTGCATATAGTTACCACCATATGTATTCACTGGACTTCCTCATGTGAACTCTCCCTCTTCAGCTGAGACCTAGCTCTTTTGACTGATGACCAATGGAGCTACTTTGTTTAGCTATAGAGGTGACAGGCTGGGGACTCCCTCCTCAGACGTCACCTACCCAGTCTGTCTTTGGGCAAACTTCCCTTTGTCTCTCCCGCCTTCCTTTCTCCCTCCTCCTGTCACACTCCTAATTCCTATATTTATTTCGCTCTTGGAACAAATATAACTTATAACCTGTAACTCTGATCCTCATGTAAATACTGTTGGTACCTGCCTAAAATGACGGCCGCAACAAACCCTCCTGCGTCTCTTCTGACCTGATCTCCCTCTACCCCCTACCCCTCCCCACTCTACTCTTCTCCACTTTCCTGCTTCTGACCTTTGCCCTCACCTGTCCTGGCCCTTTAGTCCCCCCGTTCTATCTGTGAATTTTTCACTCATCACTTGAGATCTAGCTATCTGTCTGACGCCCAATGGAGCTGCCTGGTTTAGCTATAGGGGAGGCAGGCCGGGGATTCACTCCCTGGACGTCACCTACCCAGTGGTCTTTTGACAGACTTCCTTTCATCTCTCTTGTCGTCTCCTCTCGCTTCCTCCCTCTTTTTATTTCTCTCCTTCTCTCCTCTCTCAATGTATTGAGACTGACCTATTCTGTCTGATGCCCAATGGAGCTACCTGGTTTAGCTATAGGGGAGATGGGCCGTGGATTACCTCCTTTGGTTGTCACCTACCCAGTTGGTCTTTAGACAGACTTCCTTACGTCTCTACTGTTGTCTCTTCCCTTATCCTCACTTTCTCACCTCCCTTACCCCCCACTACCTCTCTCTCTCCTTTCTCTCCTCCCCTATTGTATTGCTGATTGTTTGAAATAATATGTAATTGTTGATCTTTTTCTGTTACACTGTTAAACCACATTGTTGCACTTCCCTTCGTCCCTCCTGTCTTCTCCTCCCGCATCCTCCCTCTATTTATGTCTCTCCTTCTCTTCTCTCTCAATGTATCGAGACTGAACTATTATGTCTGATGCCTAATGGAGCTACCTGGTTTTAGCTATGGGGAGATGGGCTGTGGATCCTCTCCTTGGCCATCACCTAGCCAGTCGGGCTTTAGACAGACTTCCTTTTGTCTCTACTGTTGTCTCTTCCCTTATCCTGCCTCTCTCACCTCGCCTGCCCCCTCCACCACTTTTATCTCTACTTTCCCACCTCTCCTAATTGCATTACCTATTTTTTGATGTATTGTGTAAATTGCTGATCTTTTTCTGTTACATTGTTGATTCTATTGTAAAGTGCTCTGATACCTTCGGGTCTAGCCTGCGCTATATAAAACTCTATAAATAAATAAATAAATAAATGTATATATATATTTGTATGATATTTTATACTTTTTAATATTTATATTTTAAATTGCTTTTATGGCGTGCAATGTTGAAATAAAGCTTTGATGATGATGATGCTTATCACTTTAGGCTGCATTATTTCATAGCCTAATGCAATGGACTTGATACGTTCTCAAATGTTGATTTATTTGTTCTTGATTCATACGACATTCCTTATGATAACAAAGACAGTTCTTTTCCCATTGTGTGTGAATGGTGAGATGCTGACCTTCCCTAATCTCCATAAAGAGTAACAAGCTGAAAACAAGCTCTTTGTCTATTAACCTTTGAGAATGAAAGGACATTCGTTTCTCATGAGTTATGTGGAAAGTTATGCTGGAATAACAATTTGTACCTGGAAAGATGGAAGGATGATCACATGGTGATCAGACCGTTGTGGACTGATCATTAATGTCATTATGACAAATATGAACTATATAACCATGATGCACAAGACGATGAGTGCTGCATTCACATTTTGATGCCCTTTTTGCACATTTTGAGGAGAGCTTACATTTAAGATCAGGCTGCTCCTTGACACTTTCCCTTTGACTACTACCTACCTGCAAACTAACTTTCGCTATGCCCCTTGTTTTTTTTTCCTTTTCTGAGGAATTTGCCTGTTGGACAATTTTGAGCAGTATAGTGAGATGCCAGACTTGAGCTTTCCTGATTATGCTCTACTCCCCTTTCCCCTTACCCATGGACTTTGTCCTTAGTAGACTTTAACTTGATACCCTTGCTAATGCTTTAAGAGCTTTTGAGAACTAACTTCTTGCTTTGTTGGTGGTAGAGATTGTATTGCTGACTAAAATAAACCACATCCTCTATGGATTTGTTTGTTTAGGGTTTGGTTACTTTAACTACATCTGTGATTTTATATTTCGAACTGTTAGATTTATGACTAACATTCTTAAAATGTTACTTGTTTGCATTGATTTTGGATCTTTAATAGAATAACAAAATTCTCTAATGTCTTAGTCTTATTGCTTCTAATGTTATTTTACAGAAAATGTGCCAACTTCTAAATGCATACTACACAGTATTTTCCGAAGATCAGTTTCTTTTGCTCTTGTTCTGTTGCTACAGCAGAGCTCTTATTTTTAATAAATATTGTTAGATTAAACATCTTCAGGAGGTTCTGTCCACCTATTGCCTTGCTGTATTCCTATAGTATCATCTTGATAGTGATGTATTTGAACCTAATTACCAACTTGTGCGTTGGCTACCAATTAATGGTCCTCTTTGAATAGCCGATATTTTGACATCCTTATTCCTCACCCCTCACTACAACAGAGAATCCATCAGATGGCCATGGCCTCTGAGGTGGAGTATTGAATCTGAGTGAAAATTCTACTCCATGGGCCCAGTGGGAGCGCTGAGGTAAAAGCTGTGAGAGTAAAAGCTTGCTGCGCTAACACTATCATTAGACCTATTGGTGTGGCTATTAATAGCAAGTGATAAAGGATGCCTACTCATACACATAGACAAAAAGGTGAGTCTTAAGATAGGGCAAAAAAAGGATTGAAAATTTGAAGTTCAGACATATTCTGATAAAGGTTTTGTCTCTGGCTGGTTGAAGACTGATTAAGCTCTGTGAAGTTGATCTTAGACACTTAATGACTCATAGTGCTTGAGGACTTTGTTGAGGGAGCCAAGAGAATGACAAGTAAATGCCTTGTGAATTGGCAGAGAGATCTGAATTGAGATTGCTCCTTTATCAAAAGCTAGCATAAGGTTTCCATTACCAGGGTTCAGTGCTCTGCAGTCCAAGATCGACATTAAGTTTTAGCAAGTGTTTTTTTTCAGCTTCCCTGTTTAAAAAGCATTTTAATAGTTCAGCCTTGAGAGGACATAAAGAAAAAGAAAATGTTCTAGTGAAAGCGTGGTGAAGGGGTGTTTCACCCAAACTCTGGGTGGTAAAGGAGAAGTTAAAATGAAACAGCACAACAAGTTATAGCCTTTCCTATAAAAGAACAACAAGACAACCTTTAATATTGGCCAGGGAATGAGAGTGTTGTGGTGCATAGGGGGGAAAGATAAGTGTGATTCTGGCAAATCTAGTTACATTGGCTTCAATTATTCACTTCTTACAGACAGTTGGCTACTGATTGATTTTCTCATGCCTACCTTTTGCCTTACAGTTGCCTTGTCTCTCTTTTTTACCTCTTTTTATCACCAATACACAAGTGGTGGCCAATGTTTTGTGATTCCAAAATATTTGCTATACTAATGTTTGTGCTATCTGGGGTTTGATTTTTATATTTCAATAGAGTGCTTTGTATCCCAGCACAGGAGAGGAACGCAGAATTAAACTTCCTATAGATCATTAATCCATTTAGTATGGTTTGTCACATGCTGAGCTGTGGCCTTGCAGCCACTTCGGAACACCAGGTTAGACCTAAGCATATGCAGATGGATATGGTCTGCTCCTAAATAAACAGATAATATATCAGTTACACAGTTTGTCAAGAAAAAGGGCTACACAAAGAGGTCTCCTCAGTTTACCCCCAGCAGGCACAGGACCCCCAGGACACAATATATACATATAATGTACTAGGAAAGAGATGGCTAAAGAGACACGTGGAACAAAACTCAGAGAAAATATGTAATTACAACTGGATCAGACGTTAGCTCCAAGGCCCGGGAATATGTTTTGGAGATGGTAACATTAAAAAAAGTTAATCAAATAAATGTATTATCACAGAAAAAGGACTTGATTATTATTCACCTCTGGTAAGGCTTGTGGACTGATGGCCCTGAGGAGATGGTCCAACTAAAAGTACAAAGCACAAACACTAAAACACGCAAGACCTAATCTTAGCTAGGACTAAGAAGTGAGAAGTGATGTAGGGAAAATATAAATGGAAGCAAGGGAGAATAGCCAGGTGATTAACTGTGTGGAAGATGGGAAATCTCACCAACTCACAATATTGTCAGTCAGTGGTCTTTAATACTTTTACTGACACTATTGAATCCACAGGAAGGAGAAAAATTGCCCAAGCTTAGTCTGGATTAGAAATATTCGTATTACAAATAGAAACCTTCCACCATAGGACAAATTTCAAATGAGTCCGGTGGCAGCCGCTCCATTCAAGCGGAGGAGCCCCACTCCCCTGCCACCACCAGCAAATAAAACGGGTTTTATATCTATTTTATTATCATTTTATTTAAATCCCAGGTACCTGTCCCCAGGACTCTGATGAGTCTTGGGGGCGGGTTCTCCGGATGACACTGCTGATGGGGGAGTGGTGGGCACTCTGTTAATTGAGTTCCCGCTGCGCGTCCGATACGATAACCACAATACTAAAAGCTGAAGCATGACCTTGCTGTTGAGTACTTATTGTAGAGAAAGTATTCTGCCCTGATTTTATTCAATATGTTTTAAACTGTGTTTTATAGTGTGTTTAGCGGATATACGATGGTACGACGCATGGTTTTACCACGCGTACCGTTACAACGCATTTTTTACAACGCAAGTCGTTACCACGACTTGCGTTGTAGGGGTGCGGACTTAGGAATTTTTTAATTTAATATTCCAACACCAGCCTACGTACAGTAGGGAAGGTGTTGGATAGTAAATTGAATTATTCCTTGTCCTGTAGCGCCCTCCAGCGCAAGTTGTGGTTACGACTTGCGTTGTAAAAGACGCATTGAAAAGGTACTGCGGAGTAAAAACCGCGTGGTAAAGGATGGTCCCCGTGTTTAGCAGCAGATTTGAAGTTAGACCTAGTTTTAGCCCGCATTTGCATTTGCACTTCAGCTGACCGAGGTGTACTGGTTTACTCCCGCCTGTTAGAGCCGGTCACCTAAAAACACGCCATCTTGGTGAACGGTCTAGTCGTCAGGAATGCTCTTCCCCACTTAAGAAGGGAGAAATACAAGAAGGCAGCAGACGTGCAGCCGGCCCGCCAAAGGCAAGCCCGTCTGCACCCGTCCGGTCACCGGTCGCACACAGCACCAGCCATGCTGCCAAAGTGAATCCTGGTCAATATGGGAAAGCTGGTCTTCATTAATAGAGGGAGGGATTAGTAGCAATAGGTGAGCAATGGGGTGTGGGTCAAAAATACGAGGAAATGAAAGAATACGAAAGGTCAATTTTGAGAAACATCACCTCAGACACTCTTAAATGTGGATTAATTAATGTTAGATCTCTTGTAAAACACCATCAGGAGAATTTCTCATTGTTAGAAGATCAGAATTTGGATGCATTATTCCTAACCGAAACATGGATACGACCGGATTCTGAGGTTGAGTTGGGTTTGGCTTGCCCTCCGGGCTACAAACTTTTCCACAAACCTAGATCTGTTGGGAGAGGTGGAGGAGTGGGAGTGATACATAAAGAAAAATTGGAATTTTTCACCTATGATGGTGGATGATATGGAGGGTGTTGAGTTATTGGGATTCTCAGTCAGGGATGCCAGTGGACAACTACTCTCTAGCAAACTGTGCTACAGACCGCCCAGAGGAGGAAGCCCACAATACCAAGACTTGATTGACATTATATACAATATGTCACTGACACATTTGAGAGCCATCATTTTAGGTGATTTCAATCTCTGGGAGAATGGGAATCACAATATGGCCTTGAAAGAATTACAGCAAGCCTGTGAGAATATAAACTGACAGCAATTAGTGTTACACACCACACATCAGAGAGGACATGCACTGGACCTTATATTTGCTAATTAATTGGAGGCAGAGGTTGGGGAAATTTAGTCACTGTATTGGACTGAGCACTTTCTAGTACAATGTGTGTTAAGACTTCCCAAAACAGGTAAAAAAGCTACCAATCTGGGCAATACTCGGCTGGGAAGAGAATGGTCTGTACTGCTAAAAACTGAAAAACTCCCAAACTTACTGATAAGTGTTCCTTTGACATCAGTAAAACAGTTGATGAAAATTACTTTAACTTGTGTCGCCAAATCACCCACAAACTCAACCAACTGACCCCCATTAAAAAAGTTAAAAGATAAGAACAAACCATCAGCTCCATGGTATAATGAGGAGCTAAAGGTATTAAAGAAAAAATGTAAGCCGGCAGAGACAAAGTGGAGGACACGATATGAGGAAAAAGATAAAACAGCCTTGAAAACAGCACTGCACATTTATAAAGGGACAATTGTTAAGGCTAAAGTCAAGCACTATGAGGAAACCATTCTGACGGGACCTTATAAGGCTAAAACCAAGTTTAACATAGTGAAGATCCTATCCAAACCAGACTGTGCAAAGAATGAGACTACAGCCACACAAGAATTATATGATGAGTTGGCAGTGTTCTTCGAAGAAAAAATTAACAAAATTAATAGTGGTCTGAATATTAATAAGAAAATGGGGATGGCCAGTAGAACTGATCTACCTGAGTGACTGACAGTTAGAAGTCAGAAAGAGGGAGCAGAGAAAGAGAAACAGGTAGTCCTGGAGTCTTTTCAGATTCCCACAGAGGAGGACTTTAGAAAGATAGCAGGCAGTATCTCCTCTGGATCACCCTTAGATCCACTCCCACATAGATTGTGGAAGGTTTTTAATTTGGAGCTTTTCCCCCAGCTTTACCAAATATGCTGTCAGTCACTGTCTAGTGGTGTGGTCCCAGAATGCTGGAAGAAGGCAGTAGTGACCCCCTGCACTATTGAAAAAACCAACACTGGATCCTCAATGTCCCTTAAACTACATACCTATTTCCTTGTTACCTTACCCTGTAAAAATCTTGGAGCGGGTGGTGAGCACAGCCCTTTCACAATTTTTAGTAGAAAATAATGTTGTGTATGAGGTCCAATTTGGGTTCCGACCTGTGCATGGTACAGAAACAGCCCTAGTGGCAGTTCTGGAGGAGCTCAGAATGCGTGCTGACTCAGGCCAAACGGCCATATTAGTACTGTTGGGCATGTCAGCCGCATTCGATACGGTCAATCACAACACTTTGATCAAAAGTCTTGAGGAGTCTGGAATTATGGGGAGAGTGCTTAACGGGTTCAGGTCCTACCCGTCAGGTAGACCGCAGGCAGTGGCCATGCCACCTTTTTGATCCCACATCAGCTCCATAAAGCACGGGGTCCCTCACAGATCAGCAATAAGCCCAACTTCATTTAATATCTTTTCTGCGCCCACTCGTTTCCTTAATTACATATTTTGGAATTGAAGTGGTGAACTATGCAGATGACACGCAACTTGTCTTCTTATTAGAAGGGACTCAATCTATACCATTAGATAGGTTCCATGAGTGTATGCGAAGAACTACGGAGTTGGTTGATAATTCCCTACAATTCAACGGAAACAAAACCAATATTGTACAATGCATAACAAATAAAATACCAAACCCATGTACAGGGGACTTTTGGCCTATTCCAACAAATAATCCTTTGATACCATCTAAAATGGTACGAAACCTGGGGGTACTGTTTGATAGCAATCGGCAGCCAGATTCACAAGTTAATAAAATAGTGGGCACATGTATATCATTAATTAGAGCCCTTTGTAAAATACTTCTGTTACTGCCAATCCATGTCAAACCGCAAGTAGTAAGGAGCGTTATCCTAAGCAGATTGGACTACTGCAATGATCTGCTTCTTGGAGCACCATTATCTCTGATAAAAAAATTGCAGAGAATACAAACAATTGCGGCAAAGCTAGCACTTATGAGACAGCGCAGGTCCTCCGCATCGTGAGCCTTGAAGGATCCCCATTGGTTACTAATTCTGCAAAGAATTCCATTTAAATCACTTTGCATTGTCCACAAGGTTGTTCACGAAATGAAGCCCAAACCGCTGCAAAGCAGATTCACCTGGTATCGCCCAGCCAGAATTCTCTGATCATCGTGAGCTAAACTGGTGTACACACCCAGATTTTAAAAAACACGGATGGGAGGTAGAGCCTTCAGCTCTGAAGCTTTAAGAGAGTGGAATGAATTACCAAATGATCTTAGACAAACTGAGAATCTAATGCAATTCAGAAAGAATCAAAAAATGTGTCTCTTTCCCAGAAACTAGCTCAGAATAGTCACTGACCTTTCTATCATGCTCGTACAGTTGTACGCACAGTGCTCTTAGGTAATCTCAGAGCCAAAATACCTGTTGGCGGACAGCCGCTCCATAAATATACTTACATTACTCCCTTCACTGCGTATGAGTGTTTGGTTGGCTGTCTCAGGCCGGCCAAACCCTCATGCGAAGTGAAGCTCTCTCCAGCCCTTACTGCGTTGCTGGAGCTAGAGAGGGAAAGCATAGGGTCCCAGTTTGTCTGAGTGTAGGCCAATCTCGATGCTGCTTTCATGCAGCATCAGGATTAGACACAGTGCAATGTGGGAGCCTGTGCCCAGAAGAAGGAAAAGCGTGATGTGCAGGAGACAGCGGCGCCATTAAGGTACGTTTTTTGTCTTTTTTTTGGTCCCCCAAACCCTCCCCACCTCCCTTCTCCAGTCCGCTACTTTCGCTGGGGACGGGCCGCTACTGAATGAGTCTTGCTTTACTGCGGTCCCAGATCGTACACCTCTGTAACCCCAGATTTGCTGTCTGCCACCCGAATGCTAAATTCGACAATGAGCCAACCAATGACTTTTTGATCTCTGAGGCAGAGCTGGAGTGTAAGCTCTAACATAAATCTGCTTCTGGTAGAGTGCTACTACTTTGCATCTAGTATTAGCCTTCATGATGGAGGAGAATCAAATGTAGAGTCCAAATACGATTGAAGGTCAGTTCTCTATCCATAGTGTAAGAAAGTGTATTATAATTTGATTTGAGGGCTACCCACCGCAAGGAAAATTACCGCTTCTTATCAGGGTGGACCCCCAAAGTACCCTGAGCTCAACCCCCTGCTAGTTGTGGTGCAGAGAAGACATGCTTAACTTGGGGCAATGTGTAAAGCAATTATGAGGACCAAAACATTAATAAAATGGCACCATAACAATAACAATCCAATAAAGGCAATCAGAGAGATTCATTTTTGCTTTTTAAGTAGAAATAGTGCCAATAAAGATCAATTGGACTGGTAAACCTGGGACCAAGGTGTGATTTCAGACTCACCGCGATGAAGCTTGGTGGTAGTTAACAAGTGGATGGGTCCCAGTGAAAAAAGTATGAGGTCAAAAGTTGGAAACTAGGCGTGGGGGAGAAAATGGCGGCCAGTGACTAACAGGTCGCGGAGGCTTTGGCGGGTCGGGCGGTTAATGGTGCATTAAGCAGCACATTTTGGATCTCCAAATGCATTTTCTATATAACAAGACGGTGCGGCCTGCAAGCTATGTGACGCTTGACTAGGAAGGCGAAAAGGGAAGAAGGAAAGAGAATCGAATCTTACCGGAGGAGAAGACGCAGCGTCAGGAGGTGTGGAGCGAGGACAAGCTCCAGAAGGGGAAGAAGGACGTAGAGGGAGCCAAGGACACCTGAACTACTGCTGCTGCAGTGATCGCGATGATCGCGGCGGCAAAGCCACAGTGAGGTTTTTTTTTTTGAGGGGGCTCCGGATTTCGATTTGCTCTCCCCGGGGCAGGGGGCGTCGAGGGAGCCAAGGACGATTGATTTGCTGCTGCTGATCGCGGGGGCAAAGCCACAGTGAGTTTTTCTCGGGCTCCGGATTCTGATTTACTCTCCCTGGGGCTGGCGGTGGCGGGGGAGGTTTTTCCAGGGGTGGCAGAGGCCGCGGGTGAACAACGTAGCGGGGCCCAGGAGGTGCGGGAGGAGGGGGTCGCGTTGTGGACTAGGGCAGCCATTGAGGTAAAACGTGGCCGCAGAGCTGCTGTGGTCTTCACAGGGGTAAGGACAGGGGCTGCACTAGACTTCGTTTCCCACAATCCCCAAGTAAAAACCAGGGCTCAGAAGGAGCAGGCAGAAATCAAACAGTTCAAGCTGAGCAATCGGAGCGACACTCGAAGAGCTCAGTAAATAGTGGTAAAACACATTGGGGAGTGAGAGAAGCCTCTGTTGACGATTTGTCAGTGAGAGCCCGGCAAAGGGGAAATAACAGATGAGGGGCTATCATTTCGTTATCCTCTAAGAAGTAAAAAAGCTGTCACAAACTCTGTTGGCTCACCTGTTGGTGTTACTGATAAGCCTCCCAGGGATTCTAAAGAATCAAATCCCACAAAACCTAAAAACTCGGCAAAGTCTGGAAAGCCTGCAAAGTTAAGCAATCAAAATACAAAACAGAAGTTGACATCACGTAATCAGCAGTCTCAATCTAGGGCAAATCTCACACCTTCCTTAAAAAGCTATTTTAAAGTGGGGTGCCACCACCTTGACATTGAAACCTCTGGACCACAGGTCAGATATTACGGGAAATAGCTTACAGAGTCCTTATTATTACCCAGAAAGAGTACTAACGCCAAAAAAGTCCCAACCCCTTGAGGGACAGTCAGAAGGAATTGAATTAGGGATTGAATCAGGAGGACTCAGCATGTCAGATGCAGGGGAAAAGGTCCCAATTCTGGCGATAGAGACCATAGATTGGAATGTACCACAGATGAAATCAACAATGGTGAAAGACAGTGAATACGCTTTCTCATACTGAGAAACCAACAGACTTAACAGTCTCACCAAGTACTTTATCTGTTCCGCATTTATTGCAGTCTCTAAATGAAGAGATTAAGAGCAGGTTCCTGATCTCGGAAAAGAATCAAAGCGAAATTAAGATCTTCTGCGAAAAGTTTGATGATAAGCTGGATGCTCAGGCAGCAAGAGCCTCGGATTTAGAGTCTACAGTGGCAGAACTGTCAGCTCAAACTGCAGAAAACACAAGAGAACTCACAAAAATAAAAGAGTGCGAACTAGGGTTTCAGGAGAAGTTAGAATCGAGTGAGAATTCCCAGAGAAGGAACTACCTTCGCCTGCTCAAAGTGCCAGAGGGAGCGGAAGGAAAGAACATCAAAGAGTTTGTGATGAAGCTGATTAAGCAATCGACTCTAATAGACTGCTCAGAGCAAGATCTCATGATAGATATTCAGAGGGTTCACAGGGACCCGTTCAGGTTAAACCCAAGCAAATCTAGACCTAGAAAAATCTGGTTCATTTTCTAACATATAGCTTGAAGGATGAGATACGAAACAGAGCTCTCAAGAAAAACTTATTAAATGCAGAAGGGATCACTTTTCAAATTAGGTCTGATGTGTCATCAATAACAGCCTCCAAACAATGGGAGCTAGGGCCTCTTCTAGACCCTTTTAGGGAACAAGGTGCAACAGCTCAGCTAAAATTTCCAGCTACTTTAAAAGTAATGTTTAATAATAAAATGCGGATATTTAAGGGAGTAGAAGAAGCAGAAATGCTCTTACAATCAATATCGGGCCATGCCAATGATGTAGCAATTTGTTAATATTTTAGGTTTGCTCCCTGAATTTTACATTGTGTATATATGGCTTCTTTTCCTTCCTTTTTCTCTTTTCTTTTTCTTTCCCCTCCAGGATTAGGGTGAAAAGTTTTTTGGGCTGCAGTTTGCTTTGTCTCATGTCTACATAAGGAGATATACCTATTTTTACCGCTTTAGATACCGAAGGGATGCCCCAAAGGCCAGGGTGGGGCCATAAGAGAAAGACAGGGGGTTCTCCAGGTGAGCACAAGGGTGGGGGTAGAGGGAGTGTGGGGGGTGTCACAGGAAGCACAGGGTGGGGAGCATAGGGGAAGAAAAGTAAGTCTGATGTGCCAAACAGGTCCTCTAAGCTACTTGTCTCAGTTATTAACAGAAAATGTATAAGGTATGTCTGAGCAGGTATTATATTTAAAGACTGTCATGGAACCTGAATGGGTTGAGGGTCAAACATAGAATGGAGAGAATTTTTCAATATTTAAAAGAGACTCCTGAGCAAATCCTCATTTTGCAGGAGACACATTTAACAGAAAAGGAGATGAGGGATATGTGTAAAACCAAAAAGTGGATCCAGGAATTCATATGCAAGACACAGCAGTGGACTTCAAAGGGAGTAGCTATCCTCATCAAAAAGAAGTCTGCTCTTCCAGTGGAAGCTTCCATAGTAGACAAGATGGGCAGATGGGCTGCAGCAAAGATCAAGTTCCATATGTTTAAATTTATATTGGCTGGTTATTACGGTCCCAATCTGGATGATCCAGCTCTGATGAGGGACTTATTTTCAGAGCTATCAACCTTCCAAGATCCTTTATTCTTGGCAGGAGATTTCAATTTGGTTTTAGATCCTCTGTTGGATAGAACTTATAAGAACAGATCAGCACAGAATTGCAAAATGAGATCCTCCTTGAAAAGCGCAAAGAGACAAATGGGTTGGATAGATATTTGGAGAAATAAAATGGGGAACAGGAGAGGGTATACTTACCACAATAAAAAGTATGGACATAAATCCCGACTTGACTTTTTATAATTAGTATGGAGTTAAAAACATAAGTGAAAGACATAAAACACCTAGGGGTACATTTATCTGATAACTGGGCTGTTACACTAGTTTTGAAACTCCCAATAAAGCCAGGCATCAAAAGATGGACTCCAGATCAGACTATTCTATTAGAAGAAGAAGTAATGCATCAATTAGTAGTAGAAACAGAGAACTTCTTCTCAATCAATCTTGGGACTACCTCTATAGAAATGGTATGGGATACCTATAAAGCCTTTCTCTGAAGGGATATAACAACTACACAAATTGCTAAGCAGAGGAAATATAGGGCTGAGATAGAAGAAATAGAGGGGAAAATCCAGGAGCTGGAACTAGAGTTTAATGCCCAGAGAAACACAGCTCAGGGGGGTACTGATGAGAAACTGTTATCCTGTAAACTAGAGCTGGCAGGGGTTCTTGACACTAGGCTGAGGAAAAGGTGGGAGGCCAGTAAGCTGGCCTACTTTGAGTATGGGGAATCATGTGGGAAACTTTTAGCCTGGAAAACCAGACGGGACTCAGTAAAAAACAATATAAAAGGAGTGTGATGTGAAATTTCCGGGAAGTTACTCGGGAAGCCCAAAGAAATTGAAGATGCCTTCAAAGCTACTTTGAAAAGGTGTATAGGGAGGTTTTAACACCACAAGATAAATTGATACAGTCGTGGTTTGATCAACTCCCTCCAAATAAAATCAATGAGGCTGTGTCTAGCAATCTCAATAAACCGATCAGCCCCAGTGAGATAATTAAGGCAATTGAGTCCGGAAAAAAAAGGAAAAGCACCTGGTCCAGATGGCCTACCGGCCAAGCTGTATAGAGCTCTAATGCAACCATTAGTTCCTGTGATGCATACATTTTTTGCTCACATTTTTGAAAAAGGTGGGAACATGACCCCCTCATGGAATAAAGCTACGGTCGCCTTGATTTTCAAACCATCAAACCCATCCAGTCAATGTGATTCATACCGGCCAATCTTTCTGCTTAATCTTGATTACAAGATCTTTGCCAAGATTGTAGCAGAGAGATTAAATGAAATCATAGGTGATATATTACAGAAAGATCAAAAGGGTTTTGTTAGAGGTAGAGGTATTCAGGAGTTGACATATAATTTAGTTGGTGCTATAGATTCAGCCACGGTGCATCATTTGCCATTGGCCATCATCACACTTTCTGCTACAAAGGCATTTGATTGTGTGAATTGAGTGCATCTAGCCTACGTTTTAGAGAGATGAAATTTGGGTAAAAACTTTTGCAGAACAGTGTTATCAATCTATCAAAAGCCTACAGCTAGAATCCTGGTAAACAGCAACCTCTCCGCAGTTGTAACAATTAAGAGAGGAACAAGGCAGGGGTGCCCTCTGTCCCCACTGCTTTTAAATTTATATATAGGACCATTGGCGGAAAGAATCAGAAAGTAAGCCAACATAACCCCTTTCAAGTATAGAAGTTGGGAAAGAAAGTATCTCTATATGCCGTCGATATGATGATTTACACATCAGATTTAATCTTGGCTATTCCAATAATATACAGCCTGGCACATCAATTTGGTCAGATCTCAGGATACAAGACTAACGAGTCAAAAAATGAATGTATGGCTTGGAATATGAATGTGAGCCTCTCAATTATGAAAGATGAGATAAGGCATTTAGGCATTAAGATCACAATACATTGAACACATACCCGACACAAATTTGCGAAGAATTGACAAGGAAATTACTGATTTTCTAAAAGGATGGGCGTATTTACCCTTGACACTAATAGGGAGAGTTAATATAGTCAAAAGGATGCTCTTACCAAAACTCAAATTTTCTGCTCCAAAACATTCTATTAGCTCTTAAGGAGGAGACTCTAAGGAGAATGCAATCAAAGATGAACTCATTTATCTGGGCCTCTAAGGGCAGGAGAATTTCGTGGAAAAAACTACGAAAGAAGAAAAGTAAGGGGGGGATTATGTGCACCTGATTTAATTCCCTACGCTTGGGTATTTCTAACAAAGGCAGGCAAAATGCTTATGAATCAGCCAGATGACCCAGATATTGGGAAAATGTTTAAAGTGATTGTATGGGACATAAAGGGAGGTGATCATGCCTCTACATATACATTTGGAGACCAGCGCTTTTTTAAGAAGGTACAGCTGAAGACTTTAAGAGATTTAGCAATTATCTGGTCGAAAATTAGAATTCTTTTAAAAATCAGGTATTATAGCGCTATGGCACCTATATGGGAATCCCCGGGGTCACCGGAGTGGACTAACGATACTCTGGCAATTCCATTAAAACTGGTCGGGATTAAACGATGGGCTCATTTTATGCCGGAGAGCTCCTTGCTAACATGGGAAGAACTGAGTAACATTATAGACAGTAAATTATCTGAATTTAAATATTTCCAAATAGGAAGTTTGAGCCAAGCAATTGGAGTAAAAGTGTGTGGCTCAAATGATTTGGAAAACGCCTTAAATTTGAGGACGCGGAATAAGAAAGAGACAGCTAACCTATATTGGATGATGATTGATCTGGCTGATGGCGACTTGACATTACCATCTCTACTTTGCAGAGAATGCTTGCCGGACTCCAGTACAGAAGAAATCTGGCACATATCTTTTGATTTACTACACTCTACAATATCAGCTGCCAATTTAAAGAGAAATCATCTCTTCTCTCTCCACAGAGTATACTAGTCCCCTCAAGTTCTCCAAATTCGCGAGAGGACCCACACCCTGCTGTCCGAAGTGTCAGCAGGAACGAGCTGATGATATACATATGTTTTTAAGATGTCCAAAGTTACACCTGTTTTGGGGGTTGGTTATTGAAGGTATGAAAGCCATGTTCGGTTTTGACATACAGGTGAGCATAATGTTTGTATTTTTCTGAATCTTCTCGAATTATGACCTGTTTCCTAGAGATATAAGTAAGTTGTTTTTCTATCTAATTTTGCTTGCCCGTAGAGAAATTTGTAAATATTGGATATGGAGCGACCCCCCAACATTCTTGGATTGAGTAAACTCGATTAAATATTCAGTAAAATTGGACAGGGCTACTTGGAAAAGGAAAAAGGACTTATGGTTGCTATGTATGGGTTGTCTTGATAATCTGTGGCGTTAGAGAATCATCAGTCCTATGATTATGTCTTTGCACAGTCTTACTTACCACTCAGGTCAGTTTCCAGGGTCATCCAGTTAGAAGAATTGAAATGACCATGTACGAGAGGCATGTGTAAAGTGCATCCATTAAGATCAGAGCCTCTTTGCCATGGGTGCAAACTATCGAACGGGGGCCCGCAGAGAAAACAAAAGTGGACTCTGGATATATCTAATGGCATATGAGGACAAAAAATTAAAAAAAAAAAAATAAGTTGGAAAAAGTTTGTATGCCCCATTATTTTAGAACTTTATAAACAACAGTGGTCCATAGGTAAGGTTAATTCAAAACAGAAAAGATGAAATATAGACGCAATCGTAGCTATATTTAGTTTGTTGACCTACCCAGCCGGGTGGTCAGATATTTACTACGAATCAATTTCACAAAAAATGTTACAACAAATGTACAATGCGGGGCACAAGCCTGTGTCCCGATGTTCACACATTAATATGTACACAAGGGAAATACGAAAGAAGGGGGGCTTTTTTTGCAAAAAGCTTGAGGTTAGCAACACTTCCAATTAAATGGTGGCAAAGTGTAGCACAACAATGAACCATTACACCTTTACAATTCAAATGCAGATGCTTACACAGCATAAGGTGTAGGAAGGGTGTCGACGGCGTTTCGATTCGCTTTATGAATCATGCGAATCATCATCAGGACATTTGTTGTGCCTAAAGATAGCCTTAGTGGCCTAGGGGAAGGAGAAAAAACAAGGAGTATCGGAAGCCGTATACAGAGGCGTCCTGTGTGAGAAAGAGGGACTAAATTGACATAAATAGAAACAATAAAACGCTTGCTATTGCATGCGGCAGGATACCTGCCCGGGGGACAGACCAATTGTCCTTAATTTACAAGTGAGAGTAGAGCTAGAGAGTCGCGTTAAAACTGGAATCTCTTTTGCGAACAACGGTAATCATGCGTTTTACTGGAGACAAACCACATTCATACCAAGCAAGTGACTTATAGGCGTGAAAAACGAGTTCACGTACCGGAGAAGCCGAGTGCAAAAGTAATTACGGCGGGGTGAGTGCTGAGTTCGTTAAAAATAGTGTCAGACGTAGACAGACTACGAGGAATGGTCGTCCTAAACTACTGTGAGATTCGTTTTGGTCATGATAGGTGATATATTGGTATGGGGAGTTCTTACCAATGGTGGCTGCCGCGACGGTGACTTCTGTTAAAAACAGCGAGACCGCGCATGAAAGGATTGCCTGGAGAAATGAGGGAATGAAGGCTATCAATGAGAATATGTTGAGAATAAACCATTATTTTAGAAAGCAACAAGTGCTGAAATTTCTACCAAGTCACAAAGCAAAAAGTGACTGTCACTTTTTGAGAAGACAAATCCTCATTGAGAGGGCCAGTGCTGTGGAACTGAAGGCCAGATACTTGAAGTAGGTTGTTCCCTCTCAAGCTCTGGAGATTACTCACTAGAACTTTTTTAAGTTTCAAAGCAGAATAGGACTCAGTCATGTTTCCGGAGATGCTGGGAGTCTCGCCTGGGACAATGCTAAATTCAATCTGATGCTGATGAACTGCTAGTCAAATACTTTTCCAGCAGGCCCTGTTGAGTCTCTGGAAATCGGCAGAAAACATTTTCAAAAGTTTCCGGAGTTTCTTCAGGTGCCCAAACAACCGCAGGAGTACATGTCTAAGGCCCCCTGGATCTAAAAGGGATCATTTTGAGACTCTCATGGTGTCAGGCAGAGGGAAACATCAAAGTCCAGTCTATGTCCTGTTACCACTAATCAACTGAGTTGTTCTGGAAACATGCCTCTTGCAGTTTGTTGTGCCCTACTTCAGCTAACTGACCCTTGGAGGGTAATAAGAATGTGCAGGCCCAGTCCTTCAGGGCAACTATATGGTCACAACAGCTGGTCCACTCCTAATCTCCCACAGGCCCAGAAAGAATTATTAGGATGGTGCCTGAAAATGCCACATGAATGCATGGTACTAGATAGGGCGTGGGGATGAGTCCTGGGAAGTCCCAAACCAATGGGGTAAAAGCTCCAAGGGCAACCTCACCCAATTTGTCAGCACTTTCTGTTTTCCCTCCTGTAAACAATCCCACAGTGCCCCTCCCTCAAAATCCACAATGGGGTAATCATTCTCTTATTGTGCAGTGATTGCTAGCCCACCCAGATGTGTGGACAGGATAAAAAGCAATCCCCTCTTCTGTGGTCATTCAAAACTGTTTCTGGGGCTAGAACCCTTCCCACTAGGTTTATGTGGACAAAGGCTAGGCCTTTCCAGCACTCACCCAACATTATCTTATGGCAAGGCAGCCACTTTGAAGTAATGTAAGTTCCTATACCTAGCTGGTCTTCCTGCCAGGGGAAGAAAACACCCTCATCTCCAATGCCACTATTTCTGCTCTAAGAGCAGACTTCACACCTCTTTCTCAACTATTTCATGCGATGTACCAGAACAATCGGACTTCATTCAACTGCTTGTTTATTAAATATTTAAAAAAGTCTTTGAATGGAGTCTGTAGATGGTGTAGGTCAACATACATACATTAAAGTGAATAATCCAATACTTTGACTTTTCCTATGTGCCAGCTACACCCCGACTAGTGAAAATGTAGTTTTGGGCCTAGTCACCAGAGGAACATGCCATTTCCAATTACACACATGTTCTTTCACTCTTAAATATTATACAACCTACTTTAAAGGAACCATGTGCACTTAGCGATGACTTTTTTAAATATTTGAAGTTATGTTTTACTACCTGTTGAATTGGTTATTTGAACAAATCTGTGAAGCAGGGTTTAATGTGCTGCTGTCAGCCTGGATACGTTGGGCTGAAGCCATGTTTTAACTGCACTTGTAGTGGATTCTAAAACAGGTGGTTCATTCCAGATGTGGCATTTAACTTTCCATGCCTGGGGTGTATTTTTACGTGTTATACTATGGATATTTAGGAAGGTTATTCACCCCAATCATGTTTAAGCAAATTTTGGCATGTTCAATGGGGGAGCATAGAGATTGTACTCCTGTTCAACAGGGGTGAAGTGCTCAGAGTTCAAAGCCCAACAGAAAATGTCATCAGCAAATGCCCAATAAAAAAAACTGATGGATTTTCTACACATACTTTCACATTTATTCTATACAGTAAAACACACCTTGGTGCCATAGATTATGAAAGGATGAAAAGTGATCATGAATGAAGCTTGAATTTCTTACTGCCTTTTGTAGGCCTGCAATTTCTCCAAAGATTGCAGAGTGTGGAAAGTCTCTTCTTATCAATTTGCAATTACTGAATCCTAAAATGATCAAACTATTTTTAACACTGGTCTAACCAATTTAAGAATTGTTACCTGTATTTATAAGCCTGGATGTTTATTGAGGGAATTAAATATACTTTACATAAAGGGGCAGATCTACAAGGAGGCACCTTCCTGCACAAAATCAATCACTACAGGTGTTTTCCTCTTTCAATGCATGCTGTAGAATGCAGTACGCTTTGAAAGAGAAAAAAATGAGGAGTAATGAAAACATTTCTCCTCGTTGCGCCTCGCTACGCCTCCCCTGGGGAGGCGTAGCATTGACAAGCATTTCCAGATTTACAATTGCTCGTAAATCTGGAAATGTGTCTCGTTCCATGGGTGCTGCGTGGGAACACCCAGAGCAACACCCATGGAACGCCCCTTCCACGCAAAGTGCCGCTTGTGAAGGGGCCATATATACAAGGAGAGGAAATGTCACAGAGGGTGACTTTTCCTCTCCCTGTAAATATGGAGAAGTGAAATGTGCCTCCATACTTCACAAAAAGTGACGTACTGATGGCGCAGAGGGGTTGTAAATCTGCCCCATAGTGTGTAAACATGATCAGGAAGGGAGAGATTGCTTAATGTGATGGTCTGAAAGGTCTTTTCTGCATTATAAGACTGGGGGGCATGAGATAATGTGAAGGGTTTCTGCTTCCAGGGAAGCTGCATCAGAACGAAAAAGATTCCAATTCAAATGAATTTGACAGTTGGAATCAACATAAGAGCAAAGTCAAAGCAGATTACTGGATTTACAACATATAGGGGCTCATGCATCAAACTCCCGTTTTGCGTTTCCAAATTTGCGAATTTTACCGAATCGCAAATATGGATTCGCAAAACGGGATGCATCATGGAAAGTGCAAAATATTTCCGAGTCGGTAAAATTAGCAATTTTTACCGACTCGCAAATATTTTTGTGACTTCTAAATTGCGAATTCGCAATTCCCATTGATTCCTATGGGCCAAAAGGCCCATAGGAATCAATGGAAATTGCGAATGGCACTTAGAAAATTTCATGGGTGCAGGGGGGGTCCAAAGGACCCCCCCCTGCACCCCCGAAATGTAATTTGAAATGGATGTTTCACACACACATGTCCTAAGGACATGTGTGTCTGTAACATGACATCGTTTAAAATGTAAATTAGTACATTTTAAACATTTTTCGCAATTTACCACGAGGGTCAACCTCGTGGTAATTTGCACTTCCAAACCTTGTTCTCGCAACTTCATTTCTGAATGATGCATTGCATTTAAGGAATCGCAAATTTGCGATTCCTTAAATGCATTCGCATTCTGGAAAGTCGCAAAATCAGCGAATTCCAGTCAGAAATGATGATGCATCTGAAAAAGCACTTTTGCATTCGCAAACGGCCGATTTTAAGGAATCGCACCGTTTGCGAATGCAAAAGTGCTTGATGCATGTGGGCCATAGTTCATTCCAGAGGTACGGGCTGGTGCTGCAGCTAAGCATTTCATTTAAAGCATAAAAGTTTCAATGTCATTCTGCTCTATAAGATATCCCATAAAGTCAAGTCAGCAAGGTGAAACAAAGACAAGTGGACAAACAATGGAATTGAAAGCCCCCATTGGGAATGCAGAGTAGTTTAAAAGAATGCAAGCATTTCCATCTATTAATTGTGTGCTGTGTAGAAAAGCGAACACATGGGGTAGAGAAAAAATCAAAACAAAGGGGATGGCATGTTGGTGGTTAGGTGGGAGCGTGCTCTGTTTGGGGAGCAAATGCTTACATAATCCACAGTGAAGAAAAAACCACTCACCCCGACTATAAGACAGTCTTTCTCACTGAAACTTCTCAGAGTGAGCATCACCTGCTCCTGGCGAGAGAGATTGCTCCAGTGTGTTAGTCTAACCGTCACTGTAAGAACATGACTGAATGAGACAGTAGGGAAAGGAATATCCCCGCCTGAGCCTCTGAGGGAACACAAATGCATTGCATTTTTTGTGTTGGGTCTCAGCATACTCAGAAATCATGCATGCACACTGACAGATGCTCTAGTTAGACACTGCCAAGTACTTTGTGATCCAGAAGAAGCATCTGCAGTCTCGACGAGCACACCAAGCACAAAACTGAACGTGGGACTACTGTCTCCTCATCAGAATGGAAGGTACTGGCAGAAGTACCATCGCAAACTGTTAGCACTGTTACGACGGGCCTTTTTTTCATTGTCCTTATGCATTTGGATCCAACACTACATACCTGTGTGCTTGAGTGTAGAGTGTGCGTGTGTTTAAATGTGTGCATGCCTTCAGTGTATTGCAGAAGTGTGAAACGGGTATGTGTGCCTTGTAGGTCTATGGACACTGCAGAACCCGCATCTATGCCAATGTGCGTGTACTGTATACAAAACTGAAAACAGAGGTGAATTGCAGAATCGTGGCTCAGACGTAGATTTTTGGAATTCTTTGAAATGCAAGGATGTTCCGGCCTCTCAATCTCCCCGAGGTGCTGCAGACCAAATCCAGCAAATTAGCCAGTGGCTGTCCTCTCTCTTGTGGGCCAGTGTTTTGTGCAGCCCAAAGAACAGGATTACTAGACTGAGCCTCCTTCCTACTACTAGTTGTAGAAAATAAGATGGCGCTTGATTTGTAGGACCCACTTCAGCTTCAGAAGAACCACAACCCACCACCAGCAACAGGTTCCTCACAGAAGCTGGAGCAAAATCCCCGCCGACCAGCTCACCACCTCCCTCCCACCAGCACAATAGACCCCAACGAAGCAGCCCTCAACTTCACCCAGTGGCTGACCGCCTGCGCCAACGAACTCGCACCACTGAAGAACCCCCCCCCAGCAGACCCAGAAACAAGAAGGCCTCCTGGTTCACCGACAAACTCAAGGACTCCAAGAAGACCTGCCGCACCCTCGAGAAAGCCTGGCTCCTTGACCAAACCACTGACAACATGACCGCCCTCAAACACGCCACCTGCAAGCACCACCAGCTCATCCGCACCACCAAGAAGAAATCACTGAAGGAACGACTGGACAACAACACCCACGACAGCAAGGAACTCTTCACCATCGTCAAGGAGTTCTCCAACCCCAGCACCGGCAACAACGACATCACTCCCTCACAAGATCTCTGCACCTCTCTCGCCTCGTTCTTCCACCGTAAGATTGCCGACATCCACAACAGTTTCGGCACACCACCCACGCACCCAACCGTCGAACCAACGCCCCCCACTGCCACCCTCCGCACCTGGACCTCGGTGACCACTGAAGACACAGCCCGCACGATGAACACCATCCACTCCGGATCTCTGACTGACCCCTGCCCCCACCACATCTTTAACAAGGCCAACTCCACCATCGCACCCCAACTCCGAGACGTCATCAACACCTTCTTCGACACCGCCACCTTCCCGGAGAGCTGGAAGCATGCCGAGCTCAGCGCCCTACTGAAGAAACCAACAGCGGACCCCACCGACCTCAAAAACCTCCGCCCCATCTCGCTCCTTCCTTTTCCTGCCAAAGTCATCGAGAAGATAGTCAACAGACAGCTTGCCGCCTTCCTCGAGACAAACGGATCCCTCGACCCCTCGCAGTCCAGTTTCAGAGCCAACCACAGCACTGAGACCGCCCTCATCGCAGCAACCGACGACATCCGAGCCCTGCTCGACAACGGGGAAACAGCGGCACTCATCCTCCTGGACCTCTCCGCAGCGTTCAACACTGTCTGCCACCGCACCCTAATACAGCGCCTCAGCAACATCGGCATCAAGGAGAAGGCCCTGGAGAGGATCGTCTCGCTCCTCGCCGGAAGAACACAGAGTCCGCCTCCCCCCGTTTCGATCCGAGGCCACCGAAGTCATCTGCGGCGTTCCGCAAGGATCATCACTCAGCCCCACCCTCTTCAACGTCTAAATGAGACCTCTTGCCTCCATCGCACGCCAACACAACCTCAACATCATCTCCTACGCCGACGACACCCAGCTTATCCTCTCCCTCACCAGAGACCCTGACACCGCCAGAACCAGCCTACACGAAGGGATGAAAGACGTCACCGAGTGGATGAAGAACAGCCGCCTGAAACTGAACTCAGACAAGACGGAAGTCCTCATCCTGGGACCATCGCCCTCTGCCTGGGACGACTCCTGGTGGCCCCCAGCCCTGGGCACCGCTCCCAAGCCAACAGGCCACGCACGCAACCTGGGATTCATCCTGGACTCCTCCCTCTCAATGACCAGACAAGTCAACGCCGTCTCTTCATCATGCTTTCACACCCTACGCATGCTTCGCAAGATCTTCCGATGGATCCCAACCGAAACCAGGAAGACGGTCACCCAGGCCCTCGTCACAAGCCGATTGGACTACGGAAACACCCTCTATGCCGGAACCACAGCCAAGCTACAGAAAAGACTCCAACGCATCCAGAACGCCTCCGCCCGACTCATCCTGGACATCCCCCGACGCAGCCACATCTCCGGCCACCTGAGGGACCTGCATTGGCTCCCCGTCAACAAGAGGATCACGTTCAGGCTCCTCACTCACGCACACAAATCTCTCCACGACCTGGGCCCCAAGTACCTCAACGACCGCCTGACCTTCTACATGCCCACCCGCCAGCTACGGTCTACTAGCCTCGCCCACGCCGCCATACCACGCAGCCGAAGAGCAACCACCGGAAGCAGATCCTTCTCCTACCTGGCGGCCAAGACAACTCAAGACCTGGCTGTTCGAGCAGTAGCGGACCCCCTCTCCCAAGCGCCTTGAGACCCTACCGGGTGAGTAGTGCGCTATACAAATGCTATGATTGATTGATTGATTGATTGATAATGCCAAATTGTGGAACGCTCTAAATTCTCTTACGGCCAGAGTGTGGCCTCCCTTTTTTCCTGTTCGGCTGGTGAATTAAATCTGGTAAATCCCTTTAGAGGAAAATCCTTATCTGACCAAGTTTTCCTATAGGCATATTA